>NC_056747.1:5793317-5918317 GCF_019279795.1 Protopterus annectens | reverse complement strand
CCTGGGTCTGAGCTTGTTCTACACACTGTACCTGGGTCTGAACTTGTTCTGCGCACTGTACATGGGTCTGAACTTGTTCTGCACACTGTACCTGGGTCTGAGCTTGTTCTGCACCCTGTACCTGGGTCTAAGCTTGTTCTGAACCCTGTACCTGGGTCTGAGCTTGTTCTGCACCCTGTACCTGGGTCTGAGCTTGTTCTACACACTGTGCCTGGGTTTGAGCTTGTTCTACACACTGTGCCTGGGTTTGAGCTTGTTCTACACACTCTGCCTGGGTTTGAGCTTGTTCTGTCTGCACAGGGCTAGTATATGTCCAGGGTTACAGTCCTAATGTTGACAGCATAGCAGCAGTCAGGGCTGTGGGCACTAACTGTGGACATGGCCATTCACACAGACACAACGAGTCACTTGTGTATGCACAGGTGTGTAAGTATTGTCACTGGGCAAAAGGAAAGACAGCAGTGGAAATGTTTACTGCACCAGAGATGGCTGCACTACAAGCCTGATGTACACCTGAGCAGGTGTGGCAGGGACTGGGGTGCAGGGCATGATTATTGTCAGTAGTCATAATAGGACATAGCCACAAGTGCATTTACAGATAACTGTTGTGATACTGCATGCAAAGACCAAGGTACAGGTTCTGCTTATCTACTACTTATATGCTTTATTTCTATCTTCTCTTAGGTTTCCTTTATTTTATTCTACATGTCTGCTACTTATATGCTTTATTTTTATCTTCTATTTGTTTTCCTTTCAGTAGTGTGTTTGTGACCAGGCCTGGTTTTTATTTTCCACGGCCAGAATGAACCACCTTTCTGTGTGGTCACTGTTTGCCACCGGAGTCTTACCTTTTGTAGATTCCTGTTGTAGAGTACAAGACTGAGAAATCTCCCGGTCCAGGTTCTCTCCACTCCATTCTGCCTGAATCCTTCTGTACTGAGTATGTCGGCCTGCAATGTGTGCTCACAGTCGCTATTGGAATGTCATCTTTACCTGAGGTAGATGGCCGTTCTCTCACAATCATATTGTTCTTTTCTTCTAGTACCTTAATAGGTTCACAGAAGGTTACTAGGCTGATGGGCCTAGAGCCTTTACAAGCCTAGCCATATTTATCTGGAGTTACCCTAGTTGTCGGTGGTTAGGTGAGTAAAGTTTGCAGAGGTAAGGGTTTATGGTAGTTAATACTGACTTCTTCTGTTCAGGAGGAACATGGGCACCACTCTAGGAGTAAATTTGCAATTACAATCGATTGATCTAGATTGCATTTAAAGAGGGTCAGAGAGGGGCTCTGTTTTACATGAATTTGAAGCTTGTTCCAGAGAAGTAGCAGTCTTTGGGAGATGTATCTATCTCTCCAGCAAGTCCTGTTCATGTCAGAGGCTGCATTAAGATCCCTGGAGCGAGTGACACTCATGCAGTTTGATTTACAAATGTATAGCATTTCCACCAGGGCTAGGTCAGAAACTGCCCTTTAAGATAGGCACAGCTCACCCCTTAGCATCCTGTAGGAGACGGAATACAGTGACGGGGCTTTCAGTCTTAAGAATTGTTTTGTGTACCCTGTAATTTTATAGTGAGAAACCTCTGTGGTCTCTCCAGTTGTTGCAGGTGTTGGAAAAAGGGAGTATTGTACTTAATTATTGTTCTAATGAGGGCCAAGTATAATGGATTTATAACATCCTTAGATCTAAATGCAATGCATTTACTTATAAGCTGTACCATTTAGAAGGATTTCCTTACTACTGTGGATATGTGGTGATCAAAGTTCAGATTGCTATCAGCCTGAGTACCCAGAACATGTACCACTGGGTCTACACTTACGGGGGGGGGGGGGTTGCTGTCTATAATGTAATTAGCAGGGATGTCAGCTTTCCCAAAGGGAATAATAATGCATTTTTTTGCATTTAGCTTCAATCTCTGGCTTTGGCACTAATCATTTGTCCGTGTTTTCTCTGTTTGCAGTATATTAACTTCATTGGGGGACACTGATTGCTCCCAATTTGCAGTCCTCAGTGAACTTTGTCAGCCACAGGCTATATCCAGGTTGCCTGGACTTCTGAGAAATAAATCCTGAACAGTAAGGGGCCCAGCACAGAACATTGTAGTACGCCACTGATGACTGGCCTTTTGCTAGAGGTGAAGTCCCACACTTTGACAGTGTGTATCCTGTGGGTGAGCCAGATGGCTACCTGTCTGGTAATGTAGGAGTTAATTCCCTGTTAGATTTTGTATTTATTTATTTTTATTTATTATTTTATTTTACATTTGTTTACTGGGAAAGTCCGACTGGACACAGGTCCATTTTCAGCGGAGGCCTGGGGAGAAAAGCTCCACATTACAATAGATTACATGAGAGTAAAAAGAAGTAGAACACACATATATATGGCTGGCATATATATACACATCAGGACAACATGCTGGTGATTAACAAACATACATATAGCATATATACACATGAGTATAACATGCTGGTGATTAACAAACATACATATAGCATATATACACATCAGGACATGCTGGTGATAAACATACATATAGCATATATACACGAGTACAACATGCTGGTAATTAACAAACATACATATATACACGCCAGGACAACATGCTGGTGATTAACAAACATACATATAGCATATATACACATGAGGACAACATGCTGGTGATAAACATACATATATCATATATACACCTCAGGACAACATGCTGGTGATTAACAAACATACATATAGCATATATACACATCAGGACAACATGCTGGTGATTAATAAACATACATATGACATATATATACACATCAGAACAACATGCTAGTGATTAACTTACATACATATGTCATATATACACGGCAGGACAACATGCTAGTGATTAACAAACATACATATAGCATATATACACATGATGACAACATGCTGGTGATTAGCAAACATACATATGGCATATATACACATTAGGACAACATGCTGCTGGTGATTAACAAACATACATATAGCATATATACACTTGAGGACAACATGCTGGTGATTAACAAACATACATATAGCATATATACACATCAGGACAACATGCTGGTGATTAATAAATATACATATGGCATATGTATACACATCAGGACAACATGCTAGTGATTAACAAACATACATATAGCATATATACACATGAGGACAACATGCTGGTGATTAACAAACATACATATGGCATATATACACATCATGACAACATGCTGCTGGTGATTAACAAGCATACATATGGTGTATATACACATCAGGACAACATGCTGGTGATTAACAAACATACATATATCATATATACACACAACAGGACATCATGCTAGTGATTAACATTTCTTACAGTAGACAATCAGAGGTGCATTTTTTTTTCTTTTGCAGTTATAAGTTTTGTAAGGTAAATGTATACGGGTTTGGAAGCTTTCAGGGGAGAAACTGTTTACACATAGCTGTACCCTGACAAATTTTGTATGTAGTTAACTAATGCCTTGTGATTATTCTCAGCTAGGGAGGCTATTTTTGCCTTGTAATTAGCTTTGGAGGACTTGACAAGATCTCAAATTTGTTTGTTTCCAATTCAGTATCAGTGAATGCATGCTCTCTCAAGAGAAAGATAATTGTAAATTCTTCTTTAGCTATGTTAGAAAACTAAGAAACTAGAGCCTACATTGCTCAGAACTTATTCATAATGGTGCCTCCTTTGTAACCCAGTAGACATTGGAAGTATCCCTGCAAACAAATTCAGCACCACCTTCACCCCTGAGACCTGTGTTCAAAGCCACATACTACCTGAATATGTTATTCCCCTAATTATCTATAAAGATCATTTACTGAAAGTGATAACTGAGCCCAAAAATACTTCCTTCGTGGGACTTGACAATATACCTCATTGCTTCATTAATGGTGTTAAACATACCATTGCAGACACACACCTCAAACGGTTAAATCCAGTGACTAAACTTAGATTAATCCCTGATGTGCATGGCCTTACAATTTCCCCAGGTAATGGTAGACCTATCAGCCTTACAAGCCTCATCTGCAAAACCATGGAATATACTGATTTCATAAGTCCAATAACATTCTTGATATCCGAGATTGAGGCACAACAGGTAGGCTTTTGTGAAGGGTAGATCTTTGTCTAATGAATTTGGTAATCAACTTCAAAAGGGTCATGAAGGCTGTAGAGGGTAGTCATGCAGTCCACAGAGTGTATCTTGACCTGGCAGTCATTCAATGCCATTCCTCTCACTGGCATCATACAGAATCTTTATGAATACAGGCTTTACTAGAAAGGCTCACCCAGACTCTGCTACACTTTGCTGTGAGGGAAAGGTTAGTTTGCTTTTTATTTGTTATATTACTTTACTGCCTTTTTCTATTTTGAATATTGTGATTTGTTTTATTTACCTTGTGTTTTACTTGTATTCTGCTTTAATCTGTATATTAAAACTTGAAAAGAGACCACAGCTCTGTCTCTTGTGAGTCAGGCAGAATGTTTTCCCCCACCCTGCCACCGGTCATTGTAGTGTTCTTAAACACCACTGTCTTTCTAGTTGCCTTCCCCTTATGTTAATTTGACCATATACAGTGTTCTTAAACACCACTTTCTTTCTAGTTGACTTTCCCTTATGTTAATTTGACCATATATCTCATTTCCTCCCTGTTTTATTGGCTTGTGTGTTTAAGCACAAAAGTATCATTTTTGTGAAATCACTTCCCTTCAACTATTTCAATTTATTGGCCATCCTACTGTATTCCATAGTACCAGAATACAAAAGTGACCACCCCCTTTCAATCTATGTTGCTGTTTTAAAAATAGTGACTCTCCACTAAAACTTAACTTTTTAGACAGGTAAAACTCAAGTTACCTACTTTCACATCTAACTCCTCTAGTGCTCACTGCAGTGTTTAGGATAAACCATTTTATTTTCATCTTACCTTTAAGCATCCCTGTGACTAGCACTTGCTTTAAAACCTGCTGGAAAGCACTAGGAAGCCTTAAACTGATACAAGCACTCAACTCTCCTTGTTAATAAGGAGAAATTAATTGTATGCACTTAACAGCCTATAATTCCAAAGTACCTTGCTAAGGTAAGGGAAAACAGGTCTTGTACTTTACAAAAAAAAAGCACCAAACCAGGCATGTCCAAGGGTCAACTTCCTGTGATTTCTCCTGTCCACCTGGTGAATCTGGGCATACTGGGGCAATGCAGCAATTGCCTCATGTACACAGACAACCCTCTCCTCCTACCACCCAACACTACAACATGCGAGAGATGCACTTACATAGCTAAACTGGAAGTAAACCTGTCTCCACCCAAGATTGTGCTAGACAGTCAAGAAGAGAAGATTAACACCTGCACTACACCTCAAGCAACACATAGCCCTTCAAACCCCACACCATCAACACCCACACATAGCAACACTAAACCCACATATGTGGAGGCCCTTAACATTAACCTGCCCAAGCAACAAGGACCTTTAAAGATGAAACGCAAACAAACACCAATCACAACCAAACTGTCACATAGCTCACAACACCGGTGTGCCACCCAACTACAGCCCCTAAGGCAAGACAATGTAACCAACACTTTAGTCATAGGTGACTCTATAGTCAGGCACACTGATGTCCCACTCACCAGGCTGAACAAGAAGATAGTTACAGTCAGCTGCCTGTCGGGTGCCAGGATCCATCACATAATGCATGCAGTCAAGTCATTCCACAACAAGTACAAATATGGCTCTGTCATTGTCCATGTTGGAGTGAATGACTTGAGACGTACCTCCCTGGCTACATGAAAAGAGACATGGAAGAGCTCTTGGATCATGTGGTTCAGGCAGGTATGACCCTAACCCTGAGTAGCATCCTGCCTTCACCCAGAATTATACCACAGTATAAGGACAAAATGATTGACTTAAACAATTGGCTAAGCTTCTGGTGTCATTCAAAGGGGATCCAGTATCTGTCTGCCTGGGATGACATGATCAACAGACCACAATGCTTTGCCAGAGATGGCCTGCACCTGTTGCCCCTGGGATTCAGGTTACTGGCTAAGGCTCTTGCCACGCCTATAGTGCCTTTTTTAGGCAAAGTTCAAAGGATGAAACCACCACTGTAACAGGTACAAGCATGCAAAATCTGAAGGTAATGCTACTCAATGCTAGAAGCCTAAACCTCAAAATGCACTCTCTTGAGGCACTACTCAAAATGGAGAACATTGATATCTGTGCAGTAACTGAGACCTGGTTCAAGGCTCCAAAGAGCACCCCTGCAGTACCAGGCTGCAACTCTTATCACACTTTTCGCCACCAAACCAGGACCGAAACACTAAAGGTGGAGGAGTGCCCATATTCACCAAGGATATTCACAACACCAGGCTAGTTGCCCAACACAATGCATCTGAAATTCTCCAGGTGCAACTAACACTAGGTAAGACTGCAATTCAAATTGTAGCTTGCTACAGATCACCCACCATGCCCCAAGATTCTCACTACACCTTTCTAAACATAATGAAAAATATTAAGATACAACCAAACACCCTAATACTGGGTGATTTCAACTACTCTGCCATTAACTGGGAAAACTACTCATGTACCAACACCTTTGCCCAACAGTTCTTGGAATTCATAAATTCCAATGCTCTGGATCACCTAATCCTTAGTCCCACCAGGGGCTCCAAAATCCTACACCTGGTCATTACCAACATGGGAAATCAATGATCCACACCTATGGTCACCCCCTCATTGGTCAGGTCTCAGCATAAGCTAATCACCCTTGACATCCACATCCCACCCCCACCCCTACCTCCCAGTAAGGAAACCTCTGTAAAAAACTTCTCCTAAGCCAACTTCATGCTACTCAAGTCCAAAGTGACAAACTTCATGACACCCATGCAGACGGAAAATAGAGTTACGACTGCTGAATCTTACACAAATGCACTGTATAAGCACATACACATGTGCATGGATCATGCCATCCCCGATAGAATCAAGATGCTCTCCTCTAAAAAAAAAGGAAGCTAATCTTGTGGTCCCTTGCCATAAACAAACTTTACAATAAAAGGAAGAAACAGTTGCAGAAAAGAGGAAAATCCCAGGATGCAAAGAACTCCCTTACTAACCTCAGTAAGAAGTTGAGATGCCTCAAAAAATCCACCAAAGCTAGTTAAGAAAATAAAATTGCCAAAGATTCCAAAGACAACCACAAGGCATTCTATAGCTATGTTAAGAATCTAAATGGCAATGCTCAGATCTGCACTGAACTACAACAGAATGGCATTAAATATAATGATCCCAAGGATATTGCCAATATTCTGGCAGATCGATTCAGTGCAAAATTCACTCCCCTCTCACCCCTAAAGGGCCCATCTCAATACCGAAAGATTGCCAAATTCTGGTAATTTAGGCCACATAGGTAAAAAAACGCACGCTCCAAAGCTAAGAATACAGCATCCATGGGACCAGATGACATCCCAGGCTGTGTACTACATGAACTACAAAATGAACTGGAACCTCACCTAAGTGTCGTATTTAATCATAGCCTCACTTCAGGCTTCGTGCCCAATGAGTGGCGCACAGCTACAGTTATCCCACTCCACAAGGGGGGGATCCACCTTGGATCCCAGGAACTACCGCCTCCATCAGTCTGAAGAGCCTGATCTGCAAGGCCATGGAGTGTATTGTCATGGAACTTATAAACAAAGGCATTGGCAACCTTCAAACACTGGACCCCACCCAGTTTGGGTTTGTGAAGGGCCGATCCTGTCTCCTGAACCTGATTGACTTCTTTGAATCAGTCTCCAGAGCCATGGACAAGGATAAGGTGGTCCACACAGTCTATCTGGACCTCACCAAGGCCTTCAACACCATCCCCCACTCTAGAATCATAGATAAACTTACTAAGCTGATGAAATTAGTGGCCATTCTCTTACCTTCATAACTAGACAAAAGACCACCATTCCCAATCAAATAACATATAGCACTACCTGCGACAAGAAAAATCTCAACCCAGTAAACTTCCAAGCAGAGCTCAAAGCTTGCAATTGGTCACCCCTAAAATACCTACCTCTTGACAAAACAGTCTCATTCTTTAACCATAAATTTTTGCAAAGCAAATCCTAGATCACCATGCTCCCTCTCGCACTGTTAGAATTAAAAACAAACCGGCTCCCTGGCTCTCTAATGACACAAGGTATAATATTCGACTGAGAAATAAAATCTGGTCCAAATGGAAGAAAACTAAAAACCCAATTGATCATCTAAACTTTAGACAGCTTCGTAAAAAAAAAACTACTACCTCAAAATCCAACAGTTCCAACAGCAAAACCCACCAAAATTCTGGTCAGGAATCAACAAACTGCTCCATCCAGGAGAGTCCAAAACACCTACCCCCTCTAACCTAATTCAAAATTCTCCCAACCAAATTGCTGTCACTTTTTTAATACATTTTTCTCTGAAACTGTCCAATCGCTAGCAAATACCTCACCACCTGTTGCCACCACAGAGTCACCCTCACTAACCAATTTGCCGCAGACATTTCATCTTCAGCCCATTCCTACATCTCTCATACACTCCCTACTTCTTAAACTTAAACTATGTACACCATCAGCTGAGCTCCTCCCAGCTGAATACCTGCAAATTGCAGCTGGAGTACTTGGCTACCCTATTTCCATCTTAATAAATAGAACCATTACTGAATCTTACATCCCATCTCTCTGGAAAGTCTCATGTATTATCCCTTTACATAAGGGAGGTAACTCAAATAAACTCTCAAACTTCCACCCCATAGCCCTTCTCTCTCCCTTAGCAAAAAGTATGGAGAGATGTATTCACTGCCAACTACTGCATCATCTCCTCCAAAATAACCTATTGGTGGACTGCCAACATGGCTTCAGGCCATTCCACAGTACTACAACTGCACTCCTTTCCTTTACTGACTGCATTAATAAAAATCGAAATAGTAACCTGCTTACTTCAGCTCTCTTTATAGACCTCGCTAAGGCCTTTGATATGGTTAACCACCAATTATTGTCAGATCTACTTAAATCACTTTCAGTTGATTCTCAAGCAGTGAAATGGTTCCAATCCTACCTCGAAAATAAGATAACAAGCAGTCCTCTGGGGCAATAACTTATCCTCTCAGCTCCCGATCACCCTTGGGCTCCCACAAGGATCTATTCTGGGGTCACTCCTTTTCACTTTTTCATTTTCAGAAAACTTGGATTCCTTTGTAGACTCAAGCCCTTTCTCACAGCCTCAGCCAAGATTACTGTTGCCCAAACTCACCTAATTTCCACCCTTGTCTACGCCTCCCCCATCTATACTAACCTATCCAAAAGCAATCTAAATAAACTGGCAACCTCTTATAACAACATAGCCAGATTTGCCACCGGTGCCCCATTTCAAACCCACCATTGCCAAAATCTTAAACTTCTAGGATGGCTGGAAGTACAAAACCAGCTACTTTTCCAGCAACTCACTTTTATCCACAAGATCTTACATCATCCCACAAACTGTAAACTGTCTTTTAGCTTTTCCTGGTTAGGGGTCGCCACAGTGGAACTCCGGTCTGCTAATGATTGGCAGTAGATTTTTACGTGCTGGCTTGCCGGGCCTAATGCACAACCTTCAACAAAGGAACGCCCATTCACACATGTCGACACACAGAAGACACTCTAACTGCGAATCGAACGTGCAACATCTAACTGTGAGGCGACAACGCTACCGCAGCACCACCACCGCAGTATCTTACATCATCCCACAAATACTCCCATACTCTGTAACCTCTTCAATACTTATAAAAATCTTCCTACCCTACGATCCGCTAAGAAGTAGCCACCATAAAATCCAACAACAAATCCGGGAACTGCCTGTTTTCTAACTCTGTTGGTAATACTTGGAACAAACTTCAAAGTGAACTAACATCCCTTACATCCACCCATCTTTTCAAGAACCAGTTAAGAATCTTCATAAAATCCCAGTGGCTATGCTCATGCACCAATCCTGACTGATACTATCTCCCCTTGCCTTAACGCTTTCTCAACTAAAACATTTATTTTCTGATACTTTTTTCTCCTCTACTAGCTTTGTAGGAACCAAAAAAAAAATTATGTTTGGTTTATCCCCCTTAATGTGCTGTGTAAATTCATGGACATAAAATGTTTTTTGTGCTCCAAATGTCAAATAAAAAAGGTCTCCTATGTGTAACTTTATAACTGCTGCTACAACATATGTTAATCGGTTACATACTTATGTAATTGTATTCTTCTTTTTTGGACTCTCTGTATAATATTTTTTCTGGGAGCTTTTCTCCTCGGGCCTCTACTGAAAATGGATATGTATCCAGTTAGACTAGCCTGGTCAACAAATGTAAAATAAATAAATAAAAGCTGGGCATGAATTCCTACGTCACTCGATGGGTTGCTAACTGGCTTACTGACAGAACCCACACTGTAAAAGTAGCCGACTCCAAATCCAGCTCCAGGCAAGTGACAAGTGGAGTACCTCAGGGTTCATTCCTAGAATCAGTCTTGTTTGGCATCTATTTCTTTGAAGTACAGGCCAACACTAAGAGACTCTGGCTAACAAAGTTCGCAGAGGACTGCAAACTGGGAGCCATTATTGAATCTCCAAATGATGTTGATATTCTACAAAAGGGCCTTACAGAAACGGATGCTTGGTGCTAGAGCCATGGGCTCAGTTTCAATGCCAAGAAATGTATAGTTATCACCTTTTGGAAAAAACATGTACCCGTGACTTACCACATAGGTGGCAGTGCACTAAACACTGAATGTGTGTTAAGAGACTTAGAGACATAGGTGGACAGTGGTCTCACCTTCGATAACCACATTGCCACAACAGTCAGGAAATCCTTCTATGTGGCACACCTCATCACTAAGGGCTTTTCATCCAGAAAAAAGGAGGTCATTGTCCCACTGTACTCGGCCTTCATTAGACCCATTATAGAATACAACGCCCCATTTGGTATGTACCTCTCAAGACATCTGCAACAACTGGAAAGGCCGCAGAAATACCTCACTAAAAGAATCACAGGCCTAAAGCAGATGCCCTATGCTGACAGTCTAAAAAACTCCACCTATACTTTGTCACATATCATCTACTCAGAGGTGATCTCTGCTTAACATACAAGGCCATGTCAAACCCAGAGCTGTTAGACATGCTACACTTAAAGAAATCCCAATCCCTCAGAGACACACGCTCTTCATGTTTCACTGTTGCAGTCATTACATTTGTGTTATCTGCCTGCAGGTAGCCCTCAGCCAGCCTGAATACCAGAGTCTTGGATTCCTGCATCAGATGCTGTCTCTTCTTCCATGACATCGGGTCGTCAGGGGTATAAAACATGCAGCTGACACCCGCGGTGCCCGAAGCAGAAGTAGTTCGCAAGTGCCGGTCGGTCGACTCCTGAAATTTCCATTTTCGAGTTTCAGAACCAAATTCTTCAAAAAAGCTAAGTATCCCGTTGGGGATCCTTTTTCTTGCTCTTAACTGATGTCAGTAAAAGTTAACAATTGTATTACTTGTGGAAAGCAAATACCTCATAAAGATTTTCATTCATAGTTCATTCCTTGCTTAGGCCCAGACCACGACGTCCCTCACTGTCAGTTTTGTGCCTTGTTCAACTCCTAAGCTATTCATCGTCGGTCTATATTTGCAGCAAATTATTTTGTTGCTCAGTATAAGTATCTAGAAATGGCTTCAGTAAGCCATCCAACTACCGATATTCCGAAAAAACTTAAGGCTAATGACAGAGACAGACCGCATAGGTCCAAAACTGCTGACGACGCTTCCACTAATCTAGTCGCCAGTTCACCGGTACTCAGAGAGGCGCTTTTGCAGCCCCTGATGCCCGCTACTTCAGATTTGCAGGCCTCTACTGAGACCCATTCGGAGTCCGGTATTCTGCGAGATGCTTCTTCAACTATGGAACCTGCGGATGTCTCTACTTTGGATGGGTCCGAAGCCGCTGTGCAGGCACCAGCTTCTGAGGGTGTATTCAGGCCTACAGGCTTGCATTTAAACCAATGCCATCTTCATCCAGGCCTCAAACTTGACCCATGCCTAGAAAACCAATGTCCAAACCACATGCTCAGGCCCATATGCCTACAAAACAAATGCTTAGAATGGCTGAAGACCTTATTAACTTAATTAGGGGCAGCCAGCCTTCCCCCCTAAGAGACCTAGAACTGATTTTCCTTCTGATTCTTTTGATCAGGAATCTGATATTTCTGTTTCTTCTGATTACCAGGATTTGCCCCTATCTATCTATGAGGATTCTGATGCAGAGGATTCCATTCCTTCTGCTTCCCTTCCAGAAGATTTTTCTTTTGGTGAAACCTTGCACTCTCTTAGGGAGCATTTCCTCTGGGAAAGCCAGGATTACTCTGACTCCAAAAAGAGGCTTAGGGAATTCTTTCTTCTCCCTCAACACAGGCCTTTAGCTATCCCACCTGTTCTGGACATTGTGGATGATGCTTTCTTGGAATCTAGTCTTTCCCCAGACACTACCTCCAGCTCCCAAAAAACCTGATAGGTATTAGAGTACCTGACTCTCACAAGTTCCTCTTCAAGAATCCTACTGTGGATCCAGAGACCATTTCCCAAAGACCAAAGGGCATTAAGGCTATTGCTGCCAAAAACCCTGCCCCTTCTGATGGAGATTCTAGAGCCTTGGACAGATGGTGTAAGAAGGTATGTACTTGTGCTACTTTGGCCATTAGGGCTTTAAATTGCCAGTTTCATATGTTAAAGTACCAGCAGCATATTATGGGACTACTTAAAGAGAAAATGATGTTGATTCCTGACTCTGCTGAACACAAAGGATTACAGGATTTAATGCATTCTGCAGAACAAGTTGGTAAACATACTTTGTAATGTGGTTTTGACTCTTTAGAAGCATCTTGCAGGGCTGCTGTCACTGGGTCTGTACTTAGAAGGCATGCTTGGCTTAAGGAGCAAAACTTGCCAGATCATGTCAAAGCTAAATTACTGGATACTCCCTTAAACCAAGACCACCTGTTTGGCAACAAAGCAGAAGAAGTCCTCAAAACAATGGAGGAAAAAGCCAAATCTATGCAAACTGTTAAAGATTTCTTGCAAGTACAGCCTCCCAGATTTAGTAGACATTGGCCTTCAAAGAATTGGTCCTTTCCAGCCTTTTCCAGCCCTTCAAAGTCCAAACTCAGAACAACAGACCACTTAGGTTACAGTCTCAGGCTACGCACAGGCCTAAGCTGTGGGGGGCTCCTACTTCCAAAACAGAGAGTAGTAAGATATTCCCCTATGGGAAAATGCACAATGACTTAACCTTAACCCTTCCAAGCCCTGCTCAGCTGCCTGCTCCCTTAGGAGGAAAGCTCGCCCTGCATGCAAACAACTGGGAACTCATTACCCAAGACAAATGGGTTTTGAATATAGTCTCCCAAGGATACAGATTCCACTTCCACACATTACCAACCCCAAACGGTTGGCCAGACCTACCCCCAAATCAGTGGGCAGAGGCTCAACAGCAGGTTCTCTCTCTTCTAAGTACCAGGGCTATTCAGCCTGTCCCAGCAGAAGAAAGGGGACAAGGTTTTTACTCAAGGCTTTTCCTGGTACCCAGAAAAGACAGCTCCTGGTGTCCTATCCTGGACCTCTCTCTATTCTAAACACTTTTTTGGTAATCCCAAAATTCAAGATGCTAACACTTCAACAGTTGCTGCCTATGATAGGCAAAGATGCCTGGTTGGCAACCCTAGACTTAAAGGAAGCTTACCTGCATATTCCAATAAGGGAATCTTGCAGGAAATACCTACGCTTCAGGGCAGGCTCCAAGCACTTTCAGTTCTCTGCACTTCCCTTTGGCTTATCTACTGCATCCAGGCTATTCACAGAGTGTCTAGCTCCAGCCATTGCATTTTGCAGGCAGAGAAATATTCAAATATACCCATGCTTGGATGATTGTCTGATTCAGGCAGAAAGCCAGGAATTGCTATTAAAACATCTGGCATTCGTAAAGAAACTTCTAACCTCACTGGGGTTACACCATCAGCGAAAAGAAATCTCACCTAGTACCCTGCCAACAGATTGTATTCCTGGGAGCAAGCTTGAATACAACTTCCCAGATGGCTTTCCTCACTCCAGAGAAACAAGTTTATTTGACAACCTACTTCAAACTACTGGCCTCAAAGACCCAGCTATCTGCAAGGAAAATTCTGCAAGCCCTGGGTTTCATGGCCTCTTGCATTCTACTAATTCCATATGCAAGACTGAGTATGACGAAACTACAGTGGTATCTAAAAAGCCTATGGTGTCAACATTCTCAGGACATGGAATCAATGATTGTGATAATTCCTTGTATAAAGACAGAGTTTCTTTGGTGGGCAGAGGCCTGCTACCACAACAAGGGGCTGCCTTTCACTCTACCCCCTGCCGCCCAAACCTTAACAACAGACGCATCAGACTATGCATGGGGGGCTCACGTGGCAGGGCAGTGCATTCAGGGCAAATGGAACTCGATACAGATGCATCTGCATATCAACCAAAAAGAAATGTTAGCTGTACAGAATTCCCTGACAGCCTTCAAGGACCACATTCTTCCAGAACAATTATTGGTAAAGACAGACAACACCACAGTTATGTGGTACATAAACAAGCAGGGGGGAATCCACTCGTACCCTCTCTGCAGACTAGCCATGGCTTTGTGGAACACAGGCTTGAGCTACCAAGTGCATTTAAAGGCTCAATTCCTGCCAGGCAACTAAATTCTCTGGCAGATGACCTAAGCAGAAATCTCATGGACCCACATGAATGGAAACTGGAACCAAAAATATTCAACCTCTTGAGGAACAAATGGGGGACTCCAGAAATAGACCTGTTTCCCTCCCCTCAGAACTACCAATTGGACAAATTCTGCACAAGGACTTCCCACAGTCAAGCTTGGAAAGTGGATGCCCTGTCCTTTACCTGGGAAAGCCTCTTGGTTTATGCCTTTTCCCCTCTACCTCTCCTCTGGAAGGTTCTGCTAAAGATCAAACGGGACAAACCAAGGACAATACTGATTGCACCAGACTGGCCACGCTGCTGGAACCATGGCACCTGCCTCAGACCCCTTTCCTGCTGTCCCAGCAGGCTGGCCAGATTCTGCACCCTCAGCTTCAAACCCTGAACCTGACAGCCTGGCTAATTCCTTGAGCTCTCCAATAGCATCCCTCAGTAAGCAGGTGCTAGATGTCATTCTAGAGGCAAGGAGGCCTAGTACTAGAAAATCCTATGCTGAAAAGTGGAAAAGATACTGTTCCTGGAGCCAGACACAGGGGATGGGCACAACTGTGCCCAGCTTACCTCATATACTTCAGTACTTAACAGAAATGCTCCACAAGGGCCTGTCCTTCTCGTCAATAAAAATTCATGCCTCTGCAATTTCAGCACATTATAACACTGAACCACCCCTCTTCTTTCACCCCTTGCTAAAGCAATTCCTCAGAG
Organism: Protopterus annectens; assembly: GCF_019279795.1. NCBI lineage: Eukaryota > Metazoa > Chordata > Ceratodontiformes > Protopteridae > Protopterus > Protopterus annectens. The sequence continues at coordinate 5,902,823 of NC_056747.1, read as the reverse complement.
GGGCCAAAAATTTAAGAACCCCCAGGAGAGTCCCTACTCCAGCCTGGGACCTTAACTTTGTATTGGAAAAGCTCTCTCTCCCTCCTTTTGAGCCAGCTGCAACTGCAGACATGAAATTCCTTTCTTGGAAAACAGCCTTCCTTCTAGCCATCATTTCAACAAGAAGAGTGTCTGAATTACAGGCCCTCATGGCAGTGGAGCCCTTCATTATCTTCCATGCAGACAGGGTTTCCCTCAAAACCAATCCTTCCTTTATACCCAAGGTGGCGTCTAGTGTGGCCCTTAATCAGTCCATTCATTTGCCTACCTTTTTCCCGAATCCACAAAACAAAGTAGAATGAATACTGCACTCTTTGGATGTGCACAGACAACTTAGATTTTATTTGGACAGGACTAAACCTGTCAGAAAATCTGAACAGCTGCTAGTTAGCTTTGCTGCAGGGGCAGAGGGGTAGGCCATTTCAAAGCAAACCATTTCTAAATGGATAGCCCATTGCATACGTTTCTGCTATAAGCACCATGGAAAACCTACCCCACAGGGGATAAGATCACATTCCACCAGGGCTGAATCTACCTCTACAGCCTTTCTCAGAGGTGTCCCTGCCAGGGACATCCTAGAAGCTGCTACCTGGAGCTCTGTACATACCTTCACCAAGCATTACCACATGCCTATTTTTTCCATATCCAGAGCTGGTTTTGCCACTGCAGTCTTGCAGGGCTTAATAGCTGGCCCTAATACTCTCTAAATTCCTCCTCCCTTCCTTAGCTTTGGGAATCCACCCAAATGTAATGACTGCAACAGTGAAACACAAAAAATGTAGTACAGTTGTGTACACTTACCATAAATGTAGATGTTCGAGTGCATTCACTGTTGCAGTCCTGGTTACCCTCCCTCCAGCCCACTTCTATTGATTCTACCTTTCCTTCTTGTTTGGTGTATTTAAGCTTTCTGGTGTATTTGCTTTTTGATGGAGGTGTGCCATAACATGTAATTGCTTCCCATTGTGGGGGCACCTGACATCTGGGTCAAGAAAAACTGATGTAATGGCGTCGGCTGCATGTTTTATACCCCTGACAACCTGACGTCATGGAAGAAGAGACAGCATCAGACACATGAATCCCAAGACTCTGGTATTCAGGCTGACTGAGGGCTATCTGCAGGCAGAAAACCCAAATGTAATGACTGCAACAGTGAATACACTCGAACCATCTACATTTATGTTAAGTGTACACAACTGTACTTTATCACAATGAACAAAACTTGCGGAAGGGATAGGTTTCTGACTCAGAGACTCCCCAGACTCTGGAATAGACTGCCCATACATGTCAAGCAGAGCGCCTCTTTGGCCCTCTTCAAAAGGAACCTTGATGATTGGATGGGAGATAGGAAATTCACCCCAGGGACCATGTCAGTCACCCTGCTAGACAGGGGACCAGGGAAGTAAATACTGTGGGAAGAAATAGCCAGGGAATTGTTATGGCTAGGCTTGTATAGGCCCTAGGGCCGATTAGCTTAGTACCAAACTATGAACCTATGAAATAGCCATAGAAGCACAGCGACAGTCATGACTGCAACACTAATACACCACATGGACACCAATGGCATGCAAGCAACTAGCCAGAGAATCACAGTCGTGACTGCAACACTAATCCACAACATAGACACCAATGGCATGCAAGCAAATAGTCACAGAAGCACAGCCACAGTCGTGACTGCAACACTACTACACCACATAGACACCAGTGGCATGCAAACAAATAGCCACAGAAGCACAGCCACAGTCGTGACTGCAACACTAATACACCACCATAACGGCTACAAACAAATGCAGTCTGAGGGTCATGCTGCTAAACACTAGAAGTCGCGACTTCAACTACCCCTCCATTAACTGGGAAAACTACTCCTGTACCGATACACTTGCCCAAAGCTTCCTGGAATTCATTAATTCCAATGCCCTGGACCAGCTCATTCTTACCCCCACTAGAGGTAGCAAAATCCTTGACCTGGTCATTACTAACATGGGTGACCGTTGCTCTACACCAATAGTCAACTCCTCCCTGGTTAGCTCCAACCATAAACTAATCACTTTGGAAATCTACACCCCCCCCCCCTGCAAAGGTAACTGCCATGAAAAACTTCTCCGAAGTTAACCTTGGGCTCCTAAAAACAGAGGTGGCTAACTTCATGGCACCTATGCAAATGGAGAACAGTTGCACGACCACTGAATCATATACCAATGAGCTGTACGAACGTACACAAATGCATGGATCTCTCCATACCCAATAGAATCAAGATGCTCTCCTCCAAAAAAAGGAAGCCAATCTGGTGGTCCCCTGCCATAAACAAAACTCTACAACAGAAGGAGGAAACTGATGTGGCCATAAACTCTACAACAGAAGGAGGAGACTGATGCGGAATAAGGTGAAGTCTCAAGACTGGAAAAACTTGCTTATCGGCCTCAACAAAAAGTTGAGATCTCTCATCAAGTCCTCTAAAGCTAGCTATGAAAACAGAATCGCAGCAGATTTGTAAAGACAACCACAAGGCCTTCTATAGTTATGTAAAGATTCCCCACAGCAATGCCCAGATTTGCTCTGAGCTACTACACAATGGTACCTCCTATACTGAGCCAACAAATATTGCCAATATACTGGCTGACAGTTTCAGGGCCAACTTTACCCCCCCCCCAAAGGACCAGTCACAATACCAGTAGATTGCCAGGCACCCAGTATTACTGCTGCACAGGCATCAACCCCTATATCACTAGGTGGGTTGCAAACTGGCTCATGGGTAGAACCCACAGTGTAAAAATAGCTGACTCCAACTCAGACTGCCGACCAGTCACGAATGGAGTCCCACAGGGTTCGGTCTTTGGTCCTCTCCTGTTTGAGATCTACTTCTCTGAAGTCCAGGCTAACATGAAGGGACTCTGGCTGACAAAGTTTGCAGACAGTTGCAAGCTGGGAGCTATTATTAACTCCCCAAGTGATGTTGACATCCTACAGAAAGGCCTCACTTGAGACAAACGACTGGTGTCAGAACCATGGCTTTAAGCTTAATGCCAAAAAGTGTGTTGTCATCCCCTTTGTGAAAAACCCAGTTCCCATGAATTACCACATCAATGGTAGCCGGCTGAACACAGAAGGCATTATAAGAGATCTGGGAACACAAGTTGACAGCAACATCTCTTTTGACCACCACATTGCCACTGTGGTCAGAATATCCTTCTCTGTGGCACATCTCATTACTAATGGTTTTGCATCCGGGAATAAAGCGGTCATTGTCTCCCTCTGCTCTTCCCTCATTAGGCCAGTCATCAAGTACAGTGCCCCATTTGGCATGTACCTCACTAAACACCTGCAACAACTGCAGAAGCTGCAAAAGAACCTCACAAAGAGGATCCTAGGCCTTAAACATTTGTCCTATATGGGCACACTTAAAAAAACTCCAGCTATTCTCTGTCTCATATCGCCTACTTAGAGGCGATCTCTGCTTGACTTACAAAGCCATGTCTGACCCAGCTCTGTTAGAAATGCTACATCTAAAGAAATCCCAATTCCTCCACACCACATGCTCCAGAGACCTCAACCTCATTACCACAATCAACGAAACATGCTGGAGGGACAGGTTCATAATCCAGAGACTGCCCATGCTATGGAATAGACTTCCCATACATGTCAAGCAGAGCATCTCACTGGCCCTCTTCAAGAGAAATATTGATGAGTGGATGGGAGACAGAAAATTTACTCCAGAGATCATTCCAGTGGCTTTACTCGACAGAGGCACTGGGAACTAAGGTTGGGTGGCATGATGCCAGGGCAAACCTATGGGCTAGGCTTGTAAAGGCTCCAGGCCCATTAGCCTAGTGCACACCTATGAAAGTATGAACCACATAGACATCAGTGGCATGCATGCAACTAGCCACAGAAGTACAGCCACAGTCGTGACTGCAACACTAATACACCACATAGACACCAATGGCATGCATGCAACTAGCCACAGAAGTACAGCCACAGTCGTGACTGCAACACTAATACACCACATAGACACCAATGGCATGCATGCAACTAGCCACAGAAGTACAGCCACAGTTGTGACTGCAACACTAATACACCACATAGACACCAATGGCATGCCAGCAAATATTCACAGAAGCACAGCTACAGTCGTGACTGCAGCACTAATGCACCATAACAGCTACAAACAAATGCAATCTGAGGGTCATGCTACTAAATGTTAGAAGTCTAAATCTCAAAATGCATTCGCTCGAAGCACTCCTTAAAATGGAGAACATCGACATTTGTGCCGTAATAGAGACCTGGTTCAAGGCAGCAGAAAGCACCCTGCACTACCAGACTATAACTCATTCCACATCTTTTGGCCCCAGAACTTGGACCGAAGCTCCAAACGTGGTGGTTTTTCCATACTTATAAAGGATGCGCACACCTCCAGACTGGTAGCCCCACATAACGCATCTGAGATACTTCTGGTGCAGCTAACATTGGGAAGACAGCGAATCAGGTCATAGCCTGCTAAAGGTCCCCAACCATGTCCCAAGACTCACACTCCACGTTCCTAAGCACCCTGGAGAATATTAAGGTCCAACCTAACACTCTCATACTGGGTGACTTCAACTACCCCTCCAATAACTGAGAAAACTACTCATGTGCCAATACACTTGCCAACTTTTCCTGGAATTCATTCATTCCAGTGCCCTGGACCAGCTCATTTTTACCCCCACTAAAGTTAGCAACATCCTTGACCTGGTCATTACTAACATGGGCGACCATTGCTCTATACCAGTAGTCAACTCCTCCCTGGTTATATCCGACCACAAACTAATCATCTTGGAAATTCACATCCCTACAAACCCCCCCCCCCAACAAAGGTAACCCACCTTGAAAAACTTCTCCAAAGCTAACTTTGGGCTCCTAAAAACAGAGGTAGCTAACTTCACGGCACCCAAGCAAGTGAAGTATAGTTGCATGACCGCCGAATCATGCACCAATGTACTGTCATACTCCAAATGCACTGTACGAACATGTACACAAATGCATGAATCTCACCATACCCAATAGAATCAAGACCCTCTCCTCTAAAAAAAGGAAGCCAATCTGGTGGTCCCCTGCCATAAGCAAACTCTACAACAGAAGGAGGAAACTGATGTGGAATAAGGTGAAGGCCTAAGACTGGAAAAACTCCCTTATCAGCCTCAACAAAAAGTTGAGATCCCTCATCAAATCCTGTAAAGCTAGCTATGAAAACAGAATTGCAGCAGATAGTAAAGACAACCACAAGGCCTTCTATAGTTATGTAAAGAATCTCCACGGCAATACCCAGATTTGCTCTAAGCTACTGCACAATGGTACCTCCTATACCGAGCCAACAGATATTGCCAATATACTGGCCGACATATTCAGTGCCAACTTTACCCCCCCCCCCACAAAGGACCAGCCACAATACCAGTAGATTGCCAGGCATCCAGTATTACTGCTGCACAGGTTATAACAGCACTGTCCAAGGCCAAGAATACAGCTTATATGGGACTTGACAATATCCCTGGCTGTGTTCTACATGAACTACAGAGTGAACTGGCACCTCACCTATGTGCCCTGTTGAATTGCAGCCTCATCTCAGGCTTTGCCCCTACCGAATGGTGCACTGCTACAGTCATCCCTCTCCACAAACGAGAAGTGACTACAGACCCTGAGAACTATCGCCCTATTAGCTTGACAAGTCTGATATGCAAAGCTATGGAATGCATCTTCATGGACCTAATAAACAAGGATATAGGGAATCTCCAAACTCTGGATCCCACACAGTTTGGTTTTGTGAAGGGTAGATCATGCCTGCTCAACTTGGTCAACTTCTTTGAGTCAGTCACCAGAGCTGTGGATGAAGGCAAGATGGTTCATGTAGCCTACCTTGATCTGACCAAGGCCTTTGATACTATTCCCCACTCAGAAATCATAGAAAAACTCAGAAAGCTAGGCATCAAATCCCTATATCACCAGGTGGGTTGCAGACTGGCTCGCGGGCAGAATCCGCAGTGTAAAAGTAGCTGACTCCAAGTCACACTGCTGACTAGTCATGAGTGGAGTCCCACAGGGTTCAGTCCTTGGTCCTCTCCTGTTTGGTATCTACTTCTCTGAAGTCCAGGCCAACAAACAGGGAATCTGGCTGACAAAGATTGCAGATAATTGCAAGTTGAGAGTTAGTTATTATAACTCCACAAGTGATGTTGACATCCTACAGGAAGGCCTCACTGAGACCAATGACTGGTGTCAGAACCATGGCCTTAAGCTCAATGCCAAAAAATGTGTTGTCATCCTGTTTGGGAAAAACCTGGTTCCCATGAATTACTACATCGATGGTAGTCCACTGAACACAGAAGGCGTTAGATCTGGGAACACAGGTTGACAGCAACCTCTCTTTTGACCACCACATTGCCACTGTGGTCAGAAAGTCCTTCTATGTGACACATCTCATTACTAAGGGTTTTGCATCCAAGAAGAAAGAGGTCATTGTCTCCCTCTACTCTTCCCTCGTTAGGCCAGTCATTGAGTACAATGCCCCATTTGGCAAGTACCTCACTAGACACCTGCAACAACTGAAGAGGCTGCAAAAATACCTCACAAAGAGGATCCTAGGCCTTAAACACTTGTCCTATATGGACAGACTCAAAAAACTCCAACTATTCTCTGTGTCATATCGCCTACTTAGAGACAAATTTCTGCTTGACTTACAAAGCCATGTCTGACCCAGCTCTGTTAGAAATGCTACATCTAAAGAAATCCCAGTCCCTCCACACCACACGCTCCAGAGACCTCAACCTTATTACCACAATCAACAAAACATGCTTGAGGGACAGGTTCATAACCCAGAGATTGCCCGTGCTATGGAACAGACTTCCCATACATGTCAAGCAGAGCACCTCACTGACCCTCTTCAAGAGAAATCTTGATGAGTGGCTGGGAAATAGAACATTCACCCCAGGGATCACTCCAGTAGCTTTACTCGACAGAGGCACTGGAAACTAACGTCGGGTGGCATGATGCTAGGGCAATCCTATAGGCTAGGCTTGTAATGGCTACAGAGCCATTAGCCTAGTACACACCTATGAACCACATAGGCACCAATGGTGGCATGCAAGCAAATAGCCACAGAAGCACAGCCGCAGTCATGACTGCAACACTAATACACCACATAGAAACCAATGGCATGCAAGCAAATAACCACAGAAGCACAGCCACAGTTGTGACTTTAACACTGATACACCACATAGACACCAGTGGCATGCAAGCAACTAGCCACAGAAGCAAAGCCACAGTTGTGACTGCAACACTAATACACCACATAGATGCCAGTGGTATGCAAGCAAATAGCCACAGAAGCACAGCCACAGTCATGACTGCAACACTAATAATGGCTGTGTTACCCGACCTAAACTGTTGTAAATCCCCACAGTCAGGGGTTTTTCTTAAACTTATTTCACACTACAGTACTTTGTACATATTCAAACTTCAGACACTGTCATCAGTATCCATATGATTAGAGTTACCAGTGGATTATAAAACCCCAGATGTTCTTCGTGTTTCACTGTTGCAATCATTACATTTGGGTAATTTGCTGGCAGGTTGCCCTCAGTCGGCCTGAATTCCAAAGTCTTGGGTCCTGTGTCGGCTGCTGTCTCCCCTTCCATGACGTCAGGTCATCAGGGGGTATAAAACATACAGCCGACGCCATTTTCTTTTGTCTTTCTTGCCACGCGGTGCCCGAAGCAGAAGCATTTCACAAGTGCCGGTCGGCCGACCACTGAAATATTCGAGTTTGAGTTTCAGAACCGAAGTCTTCACTAAAGCTAAGTACCCCGTTGGGGAAACTTTTTTCTTGCTCCATACCGATGTCAGAAAAAGTTAATAATTGTATTACTTGTGGGAAGCAAAGACCTCATAAGGATTTCCATTTATACTGTATTTCTTGCCTAGGCCCTAATCACAACATGTCTGGCTGTCATTTTTGTGCTAGATTTAACCAACACACTATTAAGTGTTGGCATATTTTTACCTCAAAGTATTTTGGAAACAGATTTAACTACCCAGAAATGTCGTCGGATAGCAATCCGACTACCAGAATACATAAAAAATGCAAAGAAAAGGACAGAGAAAGGCAGTCGAGATCCAAAACCGATGACAAAGCTTCTCCTAAGCCAGTCGCCGGTTCACCAGTACTTAGTGAGGCGCTTTCACAGCCTCTGATATCCACTACCTTTGAGTCGCAGGCCTCTACCGACACCCATGTGGAGTCCGGCATGCCACAAGATACTCAGGGTATTGGACCGATGGCTGTATCTCCCTCAGATGGGTCTGGAGCTGCTGAGCAGGCACTGGCTTCTGAGGGTGTATTCAGACCTCAACATTTGTATATCAAACCAACGACTGCTGCAAAACCAAAGATAAAAGCAACTTCTAAAACTAAAAAAATGATGCATGAGCCACGTGCACAGGCCTCTATGCCTAAAAAACAGATGATCAAAATGGCTTAAGACCTTATTACCTTGATCAGGGGTACATATCCCCCTCCGGATAAGAGGCCTAGGCAAGACACTGATTATGAATCTTCAGATCAGGTTTCTATTTCTTCTGATTCCTCTTCTGATCAGAAATTATCTATTCCACCTTATGAGGACTCTGATGTAGAGGAGTCTATACCATCTGCATCACCTCCTGAGGATTATTAATTTGGAGAAACCTTGCATAATTTGAGGGAGCATTTTCAATGGGAGAGTCAAGACTTCTCAGAATTAAAAAAGAGGCTCAGGGATTTCCTTCTTCTCCCTCAGCACAGGCCTTTAGCCATTCCCCCTGCTTTAGACATTGTGGATGATGTGTTTTCGGAGTTAAGCTTGACCCCTGACTCCTTACCTCCAGCTCCCAGTAAGCCTGACAGATATTACAGGGTCCCTGACTCATATAAATTTTTATTTAGAAACCCTGCTGCTGATCCTGAGACTATTTCACAGGGTCCAAAGGGAGTTGAGGCCTCAACAGCAAAAAATCCTACCCCATCTGACAGAGATTCAAGGGCACTGGACAGATGGGGAAAAAAGGTTTATACATCTGCAACCTTGGCAATCAGGGCTTTAAACTGTCAATTTCATATGCTTAAGACCAACAACATGTTATGGGATTGCTGAAACAGAAAATTATGTTGATTTCAGAATGTGCAGAAAATAAAGAATTGCAGGAATTATTGCATGCAGCTGAACAGGTTGGAAAGCATACTTTGCAATGTGGTTTTGCCTCCTTAGAGGCCTCCTAGAGGGCCGCAGTTACTGGATCTGTGATTAGGCATGCCTGGCTAAAGGAACAAAATTTGCCTGATCATGTTAAAGCTAAATTTCTAGATGCACCTTTACAGCATGATTCTCTGGTGTTAAGGCAGAAGCAGTTTTAAAGAAAATGGAAGACAAAGCTAAGTCTATGCAAACTGTCAAAGACTTCTTACAAGTGCAGCCACCAAGATTCAGTAGACACTGGCCTACAAAAAAATTGGTCCTTTCCTGTGTCAGACAGAGCTCAAAGGGGCCAATCCAGATGCACTAAGGGTTCCAGATACCAGGCACAAGATTCATACAGGTCAAAGCAATGGGGCACTTCTACCTCCAAATCTGGAGGAGATAAAGTGCAAACCTACAGAAAACAATCCCAATGACTTCTCTCTGTCTACACCAAGCACTTATCTTTTGGCAGTGCCCATAGGGGGAAAATTAGCACTTTTTGCTCAAAATTGGCAGTTAATAACCCAGGACAAGTGGATACTAAACATAGTATCACAGGGATACAGATTCCATTTCAACACTCTGCCAATGGCAAATGGTTGGTCAGATCTGCCAAAACATTAATGGGCAGAGGCACAGAAACAGGTTACATCCATCATGGATATGGGGTCCATTCAGCCAGTACCAGAACAGGAAAAAGGGCAACCCTACATTTATGCCTAAGGTGGTTTCCAGTGTGGCTCTTAACCAAACAATTCATCTGCCAACCTTTTATCCAAATCCGCAGAACAAGGGGGAGAGAATTCTGCATTCCTTTGACATACACAGACAGCTAAGATTCTACTTGCGCAGGACTAAAGCTCTAAGAAAAACTGAGCAATTACTAGTGTCATATGCTGCAGGATCAGAAGGAAAGACTATTTCAAAGCAGACAAGCCACTGCATCTGTTTCTGCTACTTACACCATGGTAAACCTGTGCCCAAGGGCATTAGGTCTCATTCCACCAGAGCTGCAGCTACTTCAGCAGCCTTTCTCAGAGGAGTACCAACCAAAGACATTCTAGAGGCTGCTACTCGGAGTTCTGTTCACACCTTTACAAAGCATTATCATTTGCCTCTCTACACAAAGTCCACGGCAGGCTTTGCTGCTACAGTGCTGCAGGGCCTTATAGCCGCACCTAATGCTGTTTAGCTCCAGCCTCCCAACCATAGCTTTGGGATTCTACCCAAATGTAATGACTGCAACAGTGAAACAAAGAACATAGCACAGTTGTGTACACTTAACATAAATGTAGATGTTCGAGTGTATTCACTGTTGCAGTCCAGGTTACCCTCCCGCCATCCCCCTGTCATTCTGGAGTTTATCTTTCCTTCTCTATCTTCTACAACCTATGTGGTGTATTTGCTTGTAGATGAGGGTAAAGTTTATATTGCTGCATGTATATATAATATATTTTTTGCTACCTTTTGGGGGGCACCTGACATTGGGGGCAATTAAAACTAAATAAAATGGCGTCGGCTGCATGTTTTATACCCCTGATGACCTGACGTCATGGAAGAGGAGACAGCAACCGACGCAGGACCCAAGACTTTGGAATTCAGGCTGACTGAGGGCAACCTGCCAGTAGATTACCCAAATGTAATGACTGCAACAGTGAATACACTCGAACGTCTACATTTATGTTAAGTGTACACAATTGTACTTTCTCTCACCACTTCTTTGCTAGTAAGGGGCAAGTACAGAGCAGGACGCCAGTTTACTTCACCTCTGTTGGGTTCCACATGTCAACACACAATGGAGTCCACAACTATATTGAAACTGTTATGATTGACTCCACATTGGAGAATGTCCTTTGCCCATGTGTGCTTCAAAACAGTACTTCACAAGTTAAAGCCAGAAAGCTACAGTCCTCCATGCATACCTCTCAACTGTCCAGATTTTTGCTTGATATTTTTGCTCTGTTCCACATAAAATTAGTGTTTTTCTGGCAAACTATTGAGGGTTGAAGTCGCTAAATAATGACAGACATTCAGACTGCATATCCTATGCATGCAAACACAAAACCTTTTATTCTATCAGTTGTCTAAGTTCATAAGAGCAGTATTTAAAATCTGTCCCTATTTTTGGGCCTTTGTCCCCCCATTATTTTTGGCTTTGTCCAGATTTCTTATGATAAGTTGAGAGGTATGATTACCATTTATCAGAATTAGATCTCTTTTGATTCTGATTCTGTGGGTCATTCTGTTTGGATGACCTGGTTGTCTCTCTAGCTTGTGGCCTATATTTAGTACAGGCCTGTGTGGCTATAAATGTGACTCTTTAGTACTTGGGCATCACCTGTAAACATCTGCTATTTATCAGGAGTTTCCAAAAAAAAACAGTTTAAAATGATGATAAAAAATAATACTGGGGCATAAAGCACAAACAGCAGCAGGCTTTAGACGACATTTTAGGAGGTTCACATCACTGCCTACACTTAATCAGCTTAGTGGGAATCTGCTCTCTAACAAGAATTTGTAGAACACCCCTAGAACCTTCAGATATAATCAGCTGCAGTTCCCCCTGAATATCCAAAAAGGGCATCTGAAGAGCCTCCAAGGACATGCAGGAAATCAGGTTCATGACAGGCTCTTAAATGGTCACCACAGAGGAATCCATCTAGAGAACCAGGCGATTCTCCAGGATTTTGCCTGCCTCAAGACAGATTTCAGTTGGAGTCAGTACAACAGAAGAATCCAACAAACGTTCTTGGCCTTTTCATGGATGGCTGACCAGGACAATTCTGACACTGTACCCAGAGCCAAATATTTAAGACACTGGTTCTCTGAGTAAATAGCCAAAGAGGAGAGACAACTGTACAAAGTTTAGGGGCAAACACCAAACTAGTAGGACAAGATATATGGTGGTGAGAAGCACCTAAGTAAAACAAACACTGCTCATGACATCCTTATGGGGAGTCTGCCCCCCACACTGGCAGTTCCCTTTTCTGGATGATGTCACCCAACAACCAAAGAAAACGGAAGATAAGAAGAAACACCCCGACAGGAACAAATCACAGCTGAAGCAAGCAAAATGGTAGTATGCAATCCACAGTGCAATCTGGATTGCCAAGAACCATCCACACTATGCCATCGCTTCTTGTACAGCACAATAGTAAAATTAAGCAACCTGTACTACTAACAGCTGATCGTTTTCATGATATAAAGCAGCCTGTACTGCTAACAGCTGATCGTTTTCATGATATAAAGCAGCCTGTACTACTAACAGCTGATCGTTTTCATGATATAAAGCAGCCTGTACTACTAACAGCTGATCGTTTTCATGATATAAAGCAGCCTGTACTACTAACAGCTGATCGTTTTCATGATATAAAGCAGCCTGTACTACTAATAGCTGATCGTTTTCATGATATAAAGCAGCCTGTACTACTAACAGCTTATCGTTTTCATGATATAAAGCAGCCTGTACTACTAACAGCTTATCGTTTTCATGATATAAAGCAGCCTGTACTACTAACAGCTGATCGTTTTCATGATATAAAGCAGCCTGTACTACTAACAGCTGATCGTTTTCATGATATAAAGCAGCCTGTACTACTAACAGCTGATCGTTTTCATGATATAAAGCAGCCTGTACTACTAACAGCTGATCGTTTTCATGATATAAAGCAGCCTGTACTACTAACAGCTTATCATTTTCATGATATAAAGCAGCCTCTACTACTAACAGCTGATCGTTTTCATGATATAAAGCAGCCTGTACTACTAACAGCTGATCGTTTTCATGATATAAAGCAGCCTTTACTACTAACAGCTGATCGTTTTCATGATATTAAGCAACCTGTACTACTAACAGCTGATCATTTTCATGATATAAAGCAGCCTGTACTACTAACAGCTGATCGTTTTCATGATATAAAGCAGCCTGTACTACTAACAGCTGATCGTTTTCATGATATAAAGCAGCCTGTACTACTAACAGCTTATCATTTTCATGATATAAAGCAGCCTGTACTACTAACAGCTGATCGTTTTCATGATATAAAGCAGCCTGTACTACTAACAGCTGATCGCTTTCATGATATAAAAGCTGTACTACTAACAGCTGATCGTTTTCATGATATAAAGCAGCCTGTACTACTAACAGCTGATCGTTTTCATGATATAAAGCAGCCTGTACTACTAACAGCTTATCATTTTCATGATATAAAGCAGCCTGTACTACTAACAGCTGATCGTTTTCATGATATAAAGCAGCCTGTACTACTAACAGCTGATCGTTTTCATGATATAAAGCAGCCTGTACTACTAACAGCTGATCGTTTTCATGATATAAAGCAGCCTGTACTACTAACAGCTGATCGTTTTCATGATATAAAGCAGCCTGTACTACTAACAGCTGATCGTTTTCATGATATAAAGCAGCCTGTACTACTAACAGCTGATCGTTTTCATGATATAAAGCAGCCTGTACTACTAACAGCTTATCATTTTCATGATATAAAGCAGCCTGTACTACTAACAGCTGATCGTTTTCATGATATAAAGCAACCTGTACTACTAACAGCTGATCGTTTTCATGATATAAAGCAGCCTGTACTACTAACAGCTGATCGTTTTCATGATATAAAGCAACCTGTACTACTAACAGCTTATCATTTTGATGATATAGTTTATGCAGTGCTGCTCCATTAAAATGGCAGAGCTGTGACACTGCTGGCAAATGCATGTCAAGTTGCTAAAGAAAAAAAATGCCTGAGGTCCGGTCCTTGAGCAAGCAGCGCATTGCTTGTGTGTGGATTCTGAAAGTTTGGTAGGGCGATCCAGTTTTAGATTTCATTAGGGCAAGCACAACCTTCGAGCTCATAATGCAGAAGCAATCAATAATGGCCAACAAGGGTGTTGTGAGGCCCCATGCCGGAGGTCGAGGGCATCTACACCCCTGAAATGGTCATCATTTACACAGTAACACACACCCTGGAGGGCATTATTGCACTTAGAGAATGAGCTGTATGCAAACTTTTACTTTACTTATTTTTTATTGCTGTATTTTATATGTGTATATATATATATATATATATATATATATATATATATGTATGCAAACTTTTACTTTACTTATTTTTTTATTGCTGTATTTTATATATATATATATATATATATATATATATATATATATATATATATATATATATATATATAGTTCCCTATCAGAAGCCTGAAACACTATAAGCTTGAAAATCAAAATCCTGAAACCAAAAGCCTGAAAATTCAAAATCCCGAAAACCCAAAACCCTGAAACTCAAAATCCTGAAAACACAAATAATGCTAATATGTCACTATAAAGACACTAATATCTACCAACTGACCCTGACCCTGACCCTAACCCTAAGGTCCGTCAATATCGCACACTCACCTGACCCGCGCCCTAACCCTAACTCACTTAAACCTCCCCTAACCCCAATATTTGTCACTATTGCATACATGCCTAACCTGCGCCCTAACCCTAACTCACTTAAACCGCCCCTAACCCTAACATAAAACCAACCGCACACTCACCTGAACCCAACGCATGACCTAACACCACAGGGCCAACAATAGCAAAGCCACAATGACATCAGTATGTCCATCTTGTGTTTTCAGGATTTTGGGTTTTCGGGATTTTGAATTTTCAGGCTTTTGGTTTCAGGATTTTGATTTTCAAGCTTATAGTGTTTCAGGCTTCTGATAGGGAACCATATATATATATATATATATGTATGTAAACTTTTACTTTACTTATTTTTTATTGCTGTATTTTTTATATATATATATATATATATATATATATATATATATATATATATATATATATATATATATAATGTGTGTATAATTTCATGTAAAGTAGTAACTCTACCTAATGTTCCAAACTTAATATCATGTCTGGCAGATGACAGGGTAAAGGGTTGAACAGCAACAGTAACCCCCCTGCACTAAGTGTGGGGGGCATTAACTGACCCTGGGAACTACAGAAGCATAAGTCTAACCTGCCTCATCTGCAAGGCCATGGAAAGTATTATCAGGGACCTTATCAACAAGGGCATTTGTGGCTTCCAAATACTGAACCCAACCCAGTTTGGCTTTGTTAAAGGTAGATCATGCTTATTAAACCTAATAGACTTCTTTGAGAATGTCACCAAGCCATGGATGAAGGTAAGACAGTGCAGACAGCCTATCTTGACCTTGCCAAGGCTTTTGGCACAATTTCCTACTCTGGCTTCTTTGAGAAAATCTCCCAGATAGGGTTTAACCCTTACATTACTGGATGGGTAACCAGCTGGCTTACTGACAGAACCCACTGTCAAAATAGGTGACTCCACCTCCACCAGTAGACCCATCACCATTGGAGTACAACAGGGCTCTGTGCTGGCCCCCTTACTGTTTGGCATCTATTTCTCAGAAGTCCAGGCCAGAGTAAAGTACCTTTGGCTCGCCAAGTTCAATGATGGGAAACTGGGAGCAATCACCAAGTCCCCCAACGATGTCAATGTATTATAAGAAGGGCTAACACAAACAAATGACTGGTGCCAAAGCCATGGCCTGAAATTAAATGACAAAATGCATTATTATTCCCTTTTGGCAAAACATGAATCCCTACAAATTACAATATTGCCAACACCCACCTGAGTTCCAACCCGGTGGTGCAAGCCTTGGGAACACCAGTTGATAGCAATCGGAGCTTTGACCACCAAGTTTCCACAGTTGTAAGGAAAAGCCTTCTATGTAGCACACCTCATATGCAAGGACATAGCATCCAGGTCAATGAATGTTATAACTCCACTGTACTTGACCTTCATCAGACCACTAATAGAGTATAATGCACCCTTTTGCATGTACCTCACCAGACACCTGCAGCAACTGGAGATATCTCAGAGTTTTTTCACTAAGAAAATATAGGTACTCCAAACCATGACCTAAGTGGACAGGCTGAACGCCCTGTCACTTTTTACTTTGTATCTTATAGGCTGCTGAGAGGTGAAATGTGTCTGGCCTGTAGGGCAGTCTCCAATCCTGCCCTGATGGAAATTTTGCATGAGTGCAAATAGAGTCACTTGCTCTAGGGATCTCAACCTCAATTGTGACATTAACAGATCATGCTGGAGAGACAGATATGTCACCCAGCAACTGCTGCTTCTCTGGAATAGACTCCTTATTCGTGTAAAACAGAGCTCCTCATTGACCCTGTTCAAATGCAACCTAGGTTATTGGGTGGCAGATTGCAAATTTGCCCCTGGTTGGCACTCATGATAGGGGTAGCCAGTGTTGATCACAGACCTGTTCTGTTCATAAATTTGTTATGTGAGCTATCCAAAAAAGAACAAATGGAGATAATTGGGATTAACATAGCTTGACTCGTAAAGGCTCTAGGGCTGCTAGCCTAGTAAACACCTATGAAGCTATGATGCAGTATATGTAAACTGTGTTGGAGGAAGTATTTTTTCGTAAGCATGCATACACACACAACACACTTTAGCTCTCATTCATGCAAGCATGCATACACTGACAGACAGACAAAAACATAAACACACATACAAACACACACATACTTCTATCTTTTATTAATTCTTATTTTACTTTTACACTTGCTAAACAGCTAAATTGCTACTTGGCGACTGTAAAATAACTGCTCAATCGATCTCACTCATGCTGTCATGCTGGCATTACCAACTATTTTGTCTGATTTTTTACCATGTTCCAGAAGCAGCTGCCTTAATGCTTATTTTTGCTGATACTTATTTTAGATTAAGGTTCTGCAATGCAATCGCTACTTAGTTATTAAAGTAACGATCACACTACAGAACCTTAATGCAGTCGCTACTTAGTTATTAAAGTAACGATCACACTACAGAACCTTAATGCAATCGCTAGTAAGTTATTAAAGTAACGATCACACTACAGAACCTTAATGCAATCGCTAGTAAGTTATTAAAGTAACGATCACACTACAGAACCTTAATGCAATCGCTAGTAAGTTATTAAAGTAACGATCACACTACAGAACCTTAATGCAATCGCTAGTAAGTTATTAAAGTAACGATCACACTACAGAACCTTAATGCAATCGCTAGTAAGTTATTAAAGTAACGATCACACTACAGAACCTTAATGCAATCGCTAGTAAGTTATTAAAGTAACGATCACACTACAGAACCTTAATGCAATCGCTAGTAAGTTATTAAAGTAACGATCACACTACAGAACCTTAATGCAATCGCTAGTAAGTTATTAAAGTAATGATCACACTACAGAACCTTAATGCAATTGCTAGTAAGTTATTAAAGTAACGATCACACTACAGAACCTTAATGCAATCGCTAGTAAGTTATTAAAGTAACGATCACACTACAGAACCTTAATGCAATCGCTAGTAAGTTATTAAAGTAACGATCACACTACAGAGCCTTAATGCAATCGCTAGTAAGTTATTAAAGTAACGATCACACTACAGAGACTTAATGCAATCGCTAGTAAGTTATTAAAGTAACGATCACACTACAGAGCCTTAATGCAATCGCTAGTAAGTTATTAAAGTAACGATCACACTACAGAGCCTTAATGCAATTGCTAGTAAGTTATTAAAGTAACGATCACACTATAGAACCTTAATGCAATCGCTAGTAAGTTATTAAAGTAACGATCACACTACAGAACCTTAATGCAATCTCTAGTAAGTTATTAAAGTAACGATCACACTACAGAACCTTAATGCAATCGCTAGTAAGTTATTAAAGTAACGATTACACTACAGAGCCTTAATGCAATCACTAGTAAGTTATTAAAGTAACGATCACACTACAGAACCTTAATGCAATCGCTAGTAAGTTATTAAAGTAACGATCACACTACAGAGCCTTAATGCAATCGCTAGTAAGTTATTAAAGTAACGATCACACTACAGAACCTTAATGCAGTCGCTACTTAGTTATTAAAGTAACGATCACACTACAGAGCCTTAATGCAATCGCTAGTAAGTTAGTAAAGTAACGATCACACTACAGAGCCTTAATGCAATCGCTAGTAAGTTATTAAAGTAACGATCATACTACAGAACCTTAATGCAGTCGCTACTTAGTTATTAAAGTAACGATCACACTACAGAGCCTTAATGCAATCGCTAGTAAGTTATTAAAGTAACGATCACACTACAGAACCTTAATGCAGTCGCTACTTAGTTATTAAAGTAACGATCACACTACAAAACCTTAATGCAATCACTAGTAAGTTATTAAAGTAACAATCACACTACAGAACCTTAATGCAATCGCTAGTAAGTTATTAAAGTAATGATCACACTACAGAACCTTAATGCAATCGCTAGTAAGTTATTAAAGTAACGATCACACTACAGAACCTTAATGCAATCGCTAGTAAGTTATTAAAGTAACGATCACACTACAGAGCCTTAATGCAATCGCTAGTAAGTTATTAAAGTAACGATCACACTACAGAACCTTAATGCAATCGCTAGTAAGTTATTAAACTAACGATCACACTACAGAACCTTAATGCAATCGCTAGTAAGTTATTAAACTAACGATCACACTACAGAACCTTAATGCAATTGCTAGTAAGTTATTAAAGTAACGATCACACTACAGAACCATAATGCAATTGCTAGTAAGTTATTAAAGTAACGATCACACTACAGAACCTTAATGCAATCACTAGTAAGTTATTAAAGTAACGATCACACTACAGAGCCTTAATGCAATCACTAGTAAGTTATTAAAGTAACGATCACACTACAGAACCTTAATGCAATCGCTAGTAAGTTATTAAAGTAACGATCACACTACAGAACCTTAATGCAATCGCTAGTAAGTTATTAAAGTAACGATCACACTACAGAACCTTAATGCAATCGCTAGTAAGTTATTAAAGTAACGATCACACTACAGAACCTTAATGCAATCGCTAGTAAGTTATTAAAGTAACGATCACACTACAGAACCTTAATGCAATCGCTAGTAAGTTATTAAAGTAACGATCACACTACAGAACCTTAATGCAATCGCTAGTAAGTTATTAAAGTAACGATCACACTACAGAACCTTAATGCAATCGCTAGTAAGTTATTAAAGTAACGATCACACTACAGAGCCTTAATGCAATCGCTAGTAAGTTATTAAAGTAACGATCACACTACAGAGCCTTAATGCAATCGCTAGTAAGTTATTAAAGTAACGATCACACTACAGAACCTTAATCAAAAATAAGAGTCAGAAGTTCACTAGTGCTATGCCATGTATATAAAGAGATAAAAGTATGCGATAGTAGTTTGCAGATGGATAATTTATTATTATTTATTGACATTTGTTGACTGGGAAAGTCCACTGGGCCCAAAGACCCATTTTCGGTGGTGGCCCTTGGAGAAAAGCTCCATACAATCATCGAAATTTTTGCATAACATCAGCTAAACTTTGAAAGTCAAGAAAGTTTTTACATAATACAAATTGAAGTAGATATACAAGACAAATACATATTATAGAGGTATACAATACAAGAAAATAAACCCAGTGTGTTAAATGTTTAGTAATTCTGTTTGTATATTCTCATAAGTAAGAATACTGTTTAATCAATTCTGTTTATTCAGCTACAGAAATAAAGAAACCAAGAGAGATTGGATATGAAGACAGGTAGTGTAAATTGCAACTATATTCAATTAGTAAAAGTATTTGTAGTATATAGTGGCCAAAACATTTAAGGTGGTTTAATCATATGACTACAAGAACAGGCAAGGTTATTGAGATTGTGTTCTTTTAGTGCAAATGTAAACGTTTTAAAGAGTCTAGTTGACTAAGAGAGAGCGCGAGTGCATTCCAAAGTTAGGGTATGGCATGGGAACAGAGACATTGTCCAGCTCTTTTGTTGGGTTTAGTTATGGTTAAGAGTTGTTTGTTAGAGGACCTAAGATGCTGAGTAGGGGTGTGTGTTTGTATTATAGTTTGAAGGGATGGGCAGTAGTTTGGATTATTTAGTAGTCTGTGGGTGAGAGTAATTTGGGAGTAATGTTGGTAATGTGGGAACTCAAACCAGTTTATAGATTTAATGGCCAGGCAATGATGTGTGCGAGTTGGCATGTTGTATATTTTATAGTAGCACAACTGCAGTTTGTGCAGGAGAGATGTGTCTAGGTTAGTGAAAATGGGGCAACCATAGAGGAGGGAGGGTAGAAGTAGACTATTAGCTAGTTTCAACTTGGTAGACTTGTCCAAATAGAGTTTATGCCTATAGAGTTTGCTAAGATTAAAATTGGTCTTTTTGATTTAGATAAATATATGATTCTGAAAGGATAACTTGTCATCATTTGTGATGCCAGGTAGTTTGGCTGTTTTTACAATTTCAATTTCAGTATTGTTTTAAGAGAATATTTTAAAGTCTAGTGTTAGAGGTTTGGTTGTAAAGAGTAAAAGTTTTGATTTTTTTGGGGGATTAAGTAACAGTTGAGCTTCATTAAGCCAGGATTTGATGGATGTAAATGCATTTTGTGTTAACCTTAGGAGATCTGAGATGTTAGAGGAAGTAATTATTGTCGAATCATCCGCATATTGAATGAGTGTACTTTGCAGGGATGCTTTATGGAGATTTTTAATAAATATGTTAAAAAGCAAGGGCCCAAGAACAGACCCTTGGGGAATGCCTCTGTTGTTGAGTAGGTAATCGGATTGCTTACTTTGCCATCTAACAGATTGTTTTCTGTTGTGTAGATAGTTATGGAACCAGGATAGTGTGTGTGGGGAGCAGTTTACGGTCTCAAGTTGTAAAAGTAGTTTGGAGTGGGACACTGAATCAAAAGCTTTTGATATGTCTAGTAGGATCAAGGATGTTAGCAGGCCTGCATCAAGAGATTTATATACAGTGTTGGTAAATGATAGGCCTGCATCAAGAGCTTTGTATACAGTGTTGGTAAATGATAGGCCTGCATCAAGAGCTTTGTATACAGTGTTGGTAAATGATAGGCCTGCATCAAGAGCTTTGTATACAGTGTTGGTAAATGATAGGCCTGCATCAAGAGCTTTGTATACAGTGTTGGTAAATGATAGGCCTGCATCAAGAGCTTTGTATACAGTGTTGGTAAATGATAGGCCTGCATCAAGAGCTTTGTATACAGTGTTGGTAAATGATAGGCCTGCATCAAGAGCTTTGTATACAGTGTTGGTAAATGATAGGCCTGCATCAAGAGCTTTGTATACAGTGTTAGTAAATGATAGGCCTGCATCAAGAGCTTTGTATACAGTGTTGGTAAATGATAGGCCTGCACCAAGAGCTTTGTATACAGTGTTGGTAAATGATACGCCTGCATCAAGAGCTTTGTATACAGTGCTGGTAAATGATAGGCCTGCATCAAGAGCTTTGTATACAGTGCTGGTAAATGATAGGCCTGCATCAAGAGCTTTGTATACAGTGCTGGTAAATGATAGGCCTGCATCAAGAGCTTTGTATACAGTGTTGGTAAATGATAGGCCTGCATCAAGAGCTTTGTATACAGTGTTGGTAAATGATAGGCCTGCATCAAGAGCTTTGTATACAGTGTTGGTAAATGATAGGCCTGCATCAAGAGCTTTGTATACAGTGTTGGTAAATGATAGGCCTGCATCAAGAGCTTTGTATACAGTGCTGGTAAATGATAGGCCTGCATCAAGAGCTTTGTATACAGTGTTGGTAAATGATAGGCCTGCATCAAGAGCTTTGTATACAGTGTTGGTAAATGATAGGCCTGCATCAAGAGCTTTGTATACAGTGTTGGTAAATGATAGGCCTGCATCAAGAGCTTTGTATACAGTGTTGGTAAATGATAGGCCTGCATCAAGAGCTTTGTATACAGTGCTGGTAAATGATAGGCCTGCATCAAGAGCTTTGTATACAGTGTTGGTAAATGATAGGCCTGCATCAAGAGCTTTGTATACAGTGCTGGTAAATGATAGGCCTGCATCAAGAGCTTTGTATACAGTGTTGGTAAATAATAGGCCTGCATCAAGAGCTTTGTATACAGTGTTGGTAAATGATAGGCCTGCATCAAGAGCTTTGTATACAGTGCTGGTAAATGATAGGCCTGCATCAAGAGCTTTGTATACAGTGCTGGTAAATGATAGGCCTGCATCAAGAGCTTTGTATACAGTGTTGGTAAATGATAGGCCTGCATCAAGAGCTTTGTATACAGTGCTGGTAAATGATAGGCCTGCATCAACAGCTTTGTATACAGTGCTGGTAAATGATAGGCCTGCATCAACAGCTTTGTATACAGTGTTGGTAAATGATAGGCCTGCATCAACAGCTTTGTATACAGTGTTGGTAAATGATAGGCCTGCATCAAGAGCTTTGTATACAGTGCTGGTAAATGATAGGCCTGCATCAACAGCTTTGTATACAGTGTTGGTAAATGATAGGCCTGCATCAAGAGCTTTGTATACAGTGCTGGTAAATGATAGGCCTGCATCAAGAGTTTTGTATACAGTGCTGGTAAATGATAGGCCTGCATCAAGAGTTTTGTATACAGTGCTGGTAAATGATAGGCCTGCATCAAGAGCTTTGTATACAGTGTTGGTAAATGATAGGCCTGCATCAAGAGCTTTGTATACAGTGCTGGTAAATGATAGGCCTGCATCAAGAGCTTTGCATACAGTGCTGGTAAATGATAGGCCTGCATCAAGAGCTTTGTATACAGTGTTGGTAAATGATAGGCCTGCATCAAGAGCTTTGTATACAGTGTTGGTAAATGATAGGCCTGCATCAAGAGCTTTGTATACAGTGCTGGTAAATGATAGGCCTGCATCAAGAGCTTTGTATACAGTGCTGGTAAATGATAGGCCTGCATTAAGAGCTTTGTATACAGTGTTGGTAAATGATAGGCCTGCATCAAGAGCTTTGTATACAGTGTTGGTAAATGATAGGCCTGCATCAAGAGCTTTGTATACAGTGCTGGTAAATGATAGGCCTACATCAAGAGCTTTGTATACAGTGTTGGTAAATGATAGGCCTGCATCAAGAGCTTTGTATACAGTGTTGGTAAATGATAGGCCTGCATCAAGAGCTTTGTATACAGTGTTGGTAAATGATAGGCCTGCATCAAAAGCTTTGTATACAGTGTTGGTAAATGATAGGCCTGCATCAAGAGCTTTGTATACAGTGTTGGTAAATGATAGGCCTGCATCAAGAGCTTTGTATACAGTGTTGGTAAATGATAGGCCTGCATCAAGAGCTTTGTATACAGTGTTGGTAAATGATAGGCCTGCATCAAGAGCTTTGTACACAGTGTTGGTAAATGATAGGCCTGCATCAAGAGCTTTGTATACAGTGCTGGTAAATGATAGGCCTGCATCAAGAGCTTTGTATACAGTGTTGGTAAATGATAGGCCTGCATCAAGAGCTTTGTATACAGTGTTGGTAAATGATAGGCCTGCATCAAGAGCTTTGTATACAGTGTTGGTAAATGATAGGCCTGCATCAAGAGCTTTGTATACAGTGTTGGTAAATGATAGGCCTGCATCAAGAGCTTTGTATACAGTGTTGGTAAATGATAGGCCTGCATCAAGAGCTTTGTATACAGTGTTGGTAAATGGTAGGCCTGCTTCAAGAGATTTGTATACAGTGTTGGTAAATGATAGGCCTGCATCAAGAGCTTTGTATACAGTGTTGGTAAATGATAGGCCTGCATCAAGAGCTTTGTATACAGTGTTGGTAAATGATAGGCCTGCATCAAGAGCTTTGTATACAGTGCTGGTAAATGATAGGCCTGCATCAAGAGCTTTGTATACAGTGCTGGCAAATGATAGGCCTGCATCAAGAGCTTTGTATACAGTGTTGGTAAATGATAGGCCTGCATCAAGAGCTTTGTATACAGTGCTGGCAAATGATAGGCCTGCATCAAGAGCTTTGTATACAGTGTTGGTAAATGATAGGCCTGCATCAAGAGCCTTGTATACAGTGCTGGTAAATGATAGGCCTGCATCAAGAGCTTTGTATACAGTGTTGGTAAATGATAGGCCTGCATCAAGAGCTTTGTATACAGTGTTGGTAAATGATAGGCCTGCATCAAGAGCTTTGTATACAATGCTGGTAAATGATAGGCCTGCATCAAGAGCTTTGTATACAGTGTTGGTAAATGATAGGCCTGCATCAAGAGCTTTGTATACAGTGTTGGTAAATGATAGGCCTGCATCAAGAGCTTTGTATACAGTGTTGGTAAATGATAGGCCTGCATCAAGAGCTTTGTATACAATGCTGGTAAATGATAGGCCTGCATCAAGAGCTTTGTATACAGTGTTGGTAAATGATAGGCCTGCATCAAGAGCTTTGTATACAGTGTTGGTAAATGATAGGCCTGCATCAAGAGCTTTGTATACAGTGCTGGTAAATGATAGGCCTGCATCAAGAGCTTTGTATACAGTGCTGGTAAATGACATTAAGGCTGCTGTTGTGCTGTGTGCTGGCCGGAAACCATGTTGGGTGGGTGCAAGTAGGTTATTGTCTGTGAGATGTTTTAGCAATTGAGAATGAATACAGTTTTCTAAAATTTTAGCTAGAGGTGAAAGTATGGAGATGGGCTAGTAGTTAGCCAGATCACTGGTGTTACTGCCTTTGTGAAGGTGAGTAATAATTGAGGTGTTCCATAGCTGTGGGACATATGATTCAGAGATTGATCGGTTAATGAGAATGCTAATTGGAAGAGCTGTAGAATCTGCTGCAAGTTTTAGGTATTCAGCTGGGAGGCCATCGGAAGAGGGGGGGAGCATGGTTTTAGTTTTGAGAGCAGTTTACGGACTAGAGAGGTGGGTACTGGTTGTAATATAAATAGAGGAGTGGATGGGATTTTGTTGGAATTGCAATTGATGTGGGGGGAGAGGTTAGAGAGTGTATTGTCGTTTATGTTGCCAACAAGAGAAATCATTAACACGTTTTTAGATAGTATCAATAAAATGAGAATTGAAGGTTTGGGCAATTTCTTGAGGGTCTTTGTCTGAGATGGAGAGAGGTTGTGTTGAGTACCAGGATTTAGAAGAGAGGAAATAGAGTCCAGAACAATTTGGGGTTATTTTATTGGGTAGTGAGTTTAGTGGAGAAATAGCTTTTTTATCATTGATGACTTGCTTTTGGGCATTGTTATGGAGTTGTTTATATCTCCGTTCAAGTTGTGGGTTCTATTTCTATGCCATTCCTTCCAGGCTTTATCCCTGGAGGTAAGTAACTGTTTAGTTTGTTTAGTTAGCCATGGGGCAGGGTTAGGCTTTACTCTTTTGGTACTTGTGGGGGCAAGACTGGCTAGAATATCTAAAAAGACTTTATTGAAGTAGTTGACTGCTTCATCCAGTTGGAGAAATTTGGTAGGGGAACAGTTGTGGGTTTTTGGAGACTCTAAGAATAGCTATTCATTGAAATGGGTAAGATTCCTAGTTGTTCTTAGTGCAGTTTGTCTATTTGAAGTTGGATTCTACAGGAAGATGGTCACTAAAGGTATTGGGTAGGGTCTCTGCCTTGGTGAATTTTTGAAGGTGTGAGATGAGTATCCAGTCTAGGGTTGATTCTGTCTGTTTTTTTACCTTATGGGTAGGGTTAGAGATGAGTTGAGTAAACCTGCGTAAGTTAGTAGTATTTACTGGGGAGACAGAGATGAGAGTTTGCCAGTTTATATTTGTGTCGCCAAGAATGATGGTTTCATTTGATAATATTGAGGGTGGTCCAGGATAGTAGATCTTCCAGAGTAGGTATGTTTTGACCTGTGGGAAATATAGAGTACATCAAGACATAATTGTTTTCTGTTGTTGATGTGAAGGTTAACTAGTAATAATTCCATGTTTCCAAATGTCGGTATAGGTTTATCATATGGTGTAACAGCTAAAGTGTCATGGTAGATTAATGCAACACCTCCAACTTTTTATGTAGCTGGTCATTTCTATGTATATTATATCCTGGAGGGATTATTTCAGTTTTAGCAATATGTGGTTTTACCCAGGTCTCTGTGAATGCTACAAAATCTGTGGATAAGTAAGAGAGCCAGGCATGGAATTCAGTGGTTTTGTTACAGATATTACTTACGTTAATTGTAGTGAAGCAGAGGTTCTCGACACTAAAAGAAAGGTTTTGGGCAGAATGATTGATTGGTCCAGGGTTAGGGTCAATGTCACCACATAGAGTGAGGGCCTAGCAATGATATGTAATTATGGAGGGATGTTGAGTAATGAAAAGAGGCCTATGGTGGGGGTTACAAATTAATTTTAGTTTGATTATGATGAGAAAGGATCTAATTTTTGTAAGGTGCCAAGTATGGAAGTTGAATAAAGAGGGTGAGATGAAACTATTGGTATCAGTGTGGGGTGCAATGGGTGATGTGGAATATGTTGAAGTTGGGGAGTGGAATATAGTATGTAGGGAGGTGGTGTGGGATAGCAAAAAGAAGAATGGAGGTAAGGGAGATTAAGGTAGTACAAGGTGTTGATGTATAGTACATGTTATGAAAAGGTTGTGGTACTATAGTTAAGGAGAATGATGAAGATTCAGGAAGGGAAAATATTAAGGAAGATAATTAGGGTGGAGTGAATGGGAGGATACTGGTGTAAGTGGGTGATTGATTGGGGGTTAGATAGGAAAGGGAAGAGCTTATGGAAGGTATAAATGTAATTGATGCTGGGGTGGGTAGGGATGGGGGTAAGGTAGGGGAGCAGAGTGAGCCTGAGCGGAGCAGGAGAAACCTTGAGGCAGCTTGCCAGACCACAGTAGAATCAATCAGTTAGTGTGTGTCCCAAGACAATGGAGCAGTTAAGAGTAGGCAGTTCCTAGAGGTAAGAAAAATGAATGTAATAGCAACCTAATGCATGCTGCTTTATTAGTTCTGTATAGTTTTGCAGCTCTTGATATTAGCAGTTGTTAAAAAGAGAGAAGAATGGAGGAGAAAGTTCAGGGGAAAAGATAGGGAAGTCCAACACTATTTGACTGAGTTAGTGAGCTAGTCAAATAAGCACTAAAGTGTTTCACTATAGAAAGTTGCCTTGTACAGCAGGAAGATTAATGACACTAATAGTTTCCCTTGCAGGTGAGATGAATGCTTGTATTCCTGCCATGAGGCAGTTGCAAAGGGGTGGGAGATCCAGTTAAGCAGGGTTAGTCAGGTGTGCTCACTGGGAATTTGCGAATAGCAGTCTGGGAGCAGAGAAAATTCCCTTCATAAGGATGAAAAGGCTGTTTGAAAATGGATTTTGATTTATTTGAATTTTGAGTAATATATATATTATTTATAAAGTTAGCATTGTTGCTGGAAACCTAATAGGAGAGAAAAGAAATTACATTACCTTCTGTACCTTCAACATTATTTAGAAGGGAGAAAACAAAAACTTGCCTGAAATGTGACGTTATGTATAATCATTTGTCTCTGGGTTTCTTTTTTTCTTAAATAGTCCGCTTATTTTTTTAAGTTTGTCTTTTTAAGTTCATTGAAGAATCAGTGGGTTCGGGTTGACTTAAAAGGTTCTTTTTTTGGACAAATGTGGGCACTACTTCGAGAGAGTCGAACGTTTTCTTTCCTTCTGGCAGGGATAGTCTTATTCTTGCTGGGAATATGAGTTGTGCTGTGATTCCTTCCTTTTTTAATGACTTCATTAGAGGGACACGTGCTCTTCTTTTGGACATTACAAGGGGGTGAAAAGTCATTGTCAAACCTGATAATTTGGTCACCAATTTTTAATGGAGGAAGGGACCAGGCAGTTCTTAAAACAATGTCTTTGTCTTGAGTGGAGATAAATCTTACAATAATAGATCCTGGACAGCTGTTTTTACTGGATACAGAAGTTGTAGTTAAAGACCTGTGTGCCCTTTCTATCCTGAATGACAAGGTGAGTTACTATTAGCAGGTGATTTTAATTGTATCTTGTCCTCCACAGATACCACAAACTCTAAGCCCTTCAAGATGTCCCCTGTTGCCAAGCACTTGAACAACTACACAAAAGACAGAAACCTAATTGACATCGACAGTATAAAAATATAATCCTCCCTGAAGTATTCTCACTACTCTTACAGATTTGTCACACAGACCAACATAGACAGAGTCTTTGTAACCAGTTCTTTACTGGCCAAAACTGATAATGTAATACTGACATCATGCCCTGTGTCTGACCACAATGCTGTCACCTTCAATGTAACACTTAATACTGAGCCCTTAAACTTCTGCCAAAGACTACCTGCTTATCTAGTAACAGTACAAGGATTTAAAGAGTGGTCTCTAGATGAAATAAAGATTTACCTAGACACCAGTAATAATGGAGAGGTTTCAGATATTATCCTATGGATCACTTTAAAGGTGGTCTTACATGGTAAAGTCAAAAGTTGGTATGTAAATAAAATGAAAGAGTGGGTAAAAAACTGGTAGACATACAAAAAGAAATTGATGAACTAAAACTTACATCAAATGACAAATCTGCATTAGCTTACATATGTAAACTGAACAAGGAATATCAGGATATCATGCAGCATAAAATATCAATAAATCTGGAAAAAAAACAGATTACAATCCTATTCAATTAATCCCAAGAGTATGCTCAGGATTGCGATTAGATCTTAATATTTAAATGAAAAAAAAATCATATAAAAGAAATAATATACACTAGAAATAATCAGACTATCAAAGTTACAGATCTAAAAATATCTTATGTTTTAAAAACCATTACAAGAATATTAATAACTCTTCTTCAAGTGATAAAAGTAAATACGCCTTTCTTGCTAATAATATTCAAAAGAAGCTGTCCAAAAATAATATTAATAACATAGACAAACCCTTTTCCTTTAAAGAACTGAAGGAACAAATACAAAATCTTAAGACAAAAAAGGCAGCAGGGCTGGTTGGTCTAATTCAGGAATTGTACAAACTTTTACCTGATAACATCTTGAAAATCTTACTCAATGTATTCCAAAAGGTTAAAACTGCAGCAAACATCCATCCCTCATGGAAATATTCTGTCATCTCTCTCATCTTAAAACCAAATAAAGAGCCCAACCTTTGCACATCATACAGGCCAATTTTTTTGCTTAACATTGGTTACAAGATATTCATGTCTGTCTTAGCAGACAGGGTAAATAATATTAGTTCAATATTAATTCATAAAGACCAAACCAGGCATATAAAAAACAGAAAGGTACAAGACAATCTAATTAGATTACTGTCCTTAATAGACTTGGCAAACAAGAAAAAAGATGAACTTTCTATTTTTTAGCATTGATATAGATAAAGCTTTTGACTCCCTAAGTTGCCCATATCAGTTTAAAGCTCTGCAAAAATACAATTTCTCCCCAAACTTTATAGGATTAATTAAAAAAACTATATGAAAAGTCCATAGCCTATGTAAAGATTGGATTTTATCTATCTAACCCATTCAAAATATTAAGAGGCACTAAACAGGGGTGCTCCCTCTCCCTATTACTCTCTGGCCTGGCTATTGAGTCTCTTGTAAATTATGTTAAAAATAATGACAGCGTTAAAGCATGTAAAGTGTCATACAAATTATCCTCTAAGATACAACTGTTTGCTGATGACCTACTAATAACTTCTAATGATATTAAAAATTCAGTAGATCACCTATTACATAATCTAGACTTCTTTGCAAAAATCTCTGGTCTAAAATTCAATCACAACAAAGTTCAGGCACTTCTAGTTAATAAAATATGAAACTTAGATCAAAAAGAGACATCAACTAGGAGGGTACGCATATTAAATATCTAGATATCATTATCAAATTTAATTATAAAAACTCACTCGCAACTAATTACCAACAGCTTATAAACTCAATTACAAATCTAACTGACAGTTGGAACAGACTCTTCTTCACGTTTGAAGACAGACTAACTTTAATCAAAAGGATACTGTTACCTAAAATCTTATTCATCGGCCAAGCTCTAATAATTCCCCCACCTATCAAAATTAAACAGAATTAGTAATTTATTACTCAGATTTCTTTGGTATCCCAAAAAAAAACAAGAATTTCTCTTCTCTGGCACACCACAAGCTGGGATGAAGGATGTATAGGGTTTCCAAATATTGATTTTTAATAAATGCAGAGTTGAAATAAAATACCGTTGCTTTGGAATAATCTGCTTGGATCATATTAGAAATCTATACTTGAAACCTTACTTCTTAATAGTAATAGGACATTGCTTGATCCATATACTCAAATACATACAAACATCTTTATATGAATTTTAAAAACATATCCGCCGTGGTGGTGCTGTGGTAGCATTGTCCCCTCACAGTAAGATGCTGACCGGTTCGACTTTCAGCTAGAGCATCTTCTGCGTGGAGACATGCGTGAATGGGCGTACCTTCGTTGAAGGTTGTGCGGTAGGGCTTGCAACTCAGCACGTAAAAATCAAATGCCAATCATTAGCGGACCGGAGTTCCGCTGTGGTGACCCCTAACCCCAGGAAAAGCCAAAAGACACAACAACAACATTCAAAGTGAAAGGTCAAAACTTATTCTCACACCGCTTATAAACCAAATATTGCTGTTGTTTAAAAAGCTTATGTTTTCTAATCAATTAATTAAGAATGTATTAATAATGGTTTCCTATTGCTTACACAAATGAATGTTTGATATCTTTTGATACTTAGAAAATGTTAGAATTTAAGAAGGGTGACCTATTATATTGGAATCAATGTCTCTCAGTTAATAAAATGAGTTCTGCAGACTATTTGATTAGCAGATATAGTTTGCAAAATTGCATTTAGCTGGACATCCAAATGTGTAAGGATCATATGCATACTTAGCTCGTACCCTCATTAGAAGTATACAATAAAAGTAACTTAAAAATCTTGGATTTTATCTCAGCATTTATTAATAGCTCACCCAAGAACACTTCATACATATCTGTTATTTATAAAATTCATGGAAATGATTTTAACAAAGCAAATGTTTATTTTTGGAATTATTCAAGTGAAGTTAATAGACATGTATTCTCAGAAAAAGATAAAACATCTTTGTGTACAGTCTGTGAAGGAATCTCCATCTTCCCTGTTCTGGCATGTATACACATGGAAACTTTTACATAGATGTTTTTTTACCCCACATAGACTTGCAATAATGTACAAGACATATGAAATGCTGGAGATGTGGACACCCTGATGCTGACTGGATGCATATGGTTGTTAACTGCAAAATAATTTCCCCATTTTGGTTAGACTTTAAATATCTTTGTAAAGCTCTATGGAATGACAACGGCATAATGTCTGACTCCCTTATCCTTTTCAGTGTTCCTGTTCCTGAAGTCATTCCTAAAATTCAAACATTTTTACTATGGTCTATCCTCTCTATAGCAAGGAAAATTGTTACTAAAAACTGGAAATCCCAATCTACTCTTGTATTTAAAGTTGAGTTTATTCATCTTGTGAAATACATTTGTAAGAATGAGATTTATATAAAAGCAAGAACTAACGATACAACTCACCATTTAATTACTTGGACAAACTTGTCTAATCTGCCAGAGAAATATTAAGTGTTCTCCTGTGTATATTGCTTTTTTAGTTGTTATGCACATTGTATATAGTTTATTTGTTTTTCTTGTTACTATACTTTTAAGTTATTGTGTTATACAATGAGTAAAACATTTTGGAAAAAAAAATGAGTCAGCAAACATAAGCATTAGGGCAGCAGGTGGAACATGGTAAAAAAACAACAGACAAAATAGTTGGTGATGGTTTCTGTAATGTGATCATTACCTTGAATCTGAAAACATCACAATCACATTACAAAACATAATTATCAGAGGATAAGTGTACATCAGCCAACAAAACTGTAAGGGCAGCAGAGAATGTTAACCGATACCTGCATTAAAAGAAGAAAAATTGCTTGGAGGAGATCACTGACTTCTCGATACTGTGGGTCATATTAAGATTCTTCAACAAAATAGATGCAACCAACAACTACAGTGAGCAAAATAGATCCCACAGATGCCCAAGTTTGTCTTTCTATTGGCAGCAGTAGCCATATCTGAACTATCTGATGCATATGAAATTAGCAAGGGAGTTATCAGGGCAAAAGGAACAGAGGAGGGTGGTTTGTGGGTGGTTCTTGGACAGCAACAGAGTAAACAGGGAGATAAAACAAAGGGCGTTATTACTGAACCACTGCAGTGCCTGTGCAAATTGTACAGCTCTGTGAGAATGCCACAGGCTTAAAGATGGATGAAAGTACCAGAGTTGTAAGTACAGGGAATGGAAAAAGCAGTCAAAAGTGTTATTTTTTGCAGTACTGTGTGTGGTCTGTGGTACAGAAGCCAAACAAAAGAGAAGAAAAATGTTTTTGAAGTGAGGAAACTTCTGAAGAAGCACTCAATGCTCCTTTAATCAACAGAGAACTGTTTGCATCCTTCTGCAGCTGTACCTGCAACTTCAGTCATGTACATTAAACCCAGCTGTGTGTGTGCAGCCTCCTGCAATGCTGACTGCTGTGCATGTTGTACCTGCAGCTTTAGTCATGCAGATTAAACCCAGCTGTGTGTGCAGCCTCCTACAATGCAGACTGCTGTGTGTGTTGTACCTGCAACTTCAGTCATGTACATTAAACCCAGCTGTGTGTGCAGCCTCCTGCAATGCTGACTGCTGTGCATGTTCTACCTGCAGCTTTAGTCATGTACATTAAACCTAGCTGTGTGTGCAGCCTCCTGCAATGCAGACTGCTGTGCATCTTCTACCTGTAGCTTTAGTCATGTACATTAAGCCCAGCTGTGTGTGCAGCCTCCTACAATGCAGACTGCTGTGCATGTTGTACCTGCAGCTTCAGTCATGTACATTAAACCCAGCTGTGTGTGTGCAGCCTCCTGCAATGCTGACTGCTGTGCGTGTTGTACCTGCAGCTTTAGTCATGTACATGAAACCCAGCTGTGTGTGCAGCCTCCTGCAATGCTGACTGCTGTGCATGTTGTACCTGTAGCTTTAGTCATGTACATTAAACCCAGCTGTGTGTGCAGCCTCCTGCAATGCAGACTGCTGTGTGTGTTGTACCTGCAGCTTTAGTCATGTATATTAAACCAAACTGTGTGTGCAGCCTCCTGCAATGCTGACTGCTGTGCATGTTGTACCTGCAGCTTTAGTCATGTACATGAAACCCAGCTGTGTGTGCAGCCTCTTACAATGCAGACTGCTGTGCATCTTCTACCTGTAGCTTTAGTCATGTACATTAAACCCGGCTGTGTGTGCAGCATCTTGCAATATAGACTGCTGTGCTTGTTTAAATATGAGTAAAGTCATCCTGAGTAGCTTGTTTTTGCAGTTCTTATTTGGTTTTGTATGACTTTCTTTTCTACTTTTGTATTTGCTGAGCTTAATCACTTTCCTCACAACATGCGCAGCATCACTGCTACATTGTGTAGCTTATACTTTCAAAACTCTGTTTTATTTCACATGGTGCTTTTCTACTCTGGTATATCATTGCTATTGGCTTTTTATTTCTTTATTATTAAATACATTTTTGTCTTTTTATCTTTGTAGTATAGTTTCATAAGTACTTACTAGGCTTTTGATCTGTGAGGATGTTAGGAAACCTAGCCTTACTTTTTCATGGTAGTTTTTAGCCTTCGTATTTTGTGTTTGAATAACCGAGGTGCAAAGCGAATAAGGGTATGTTAAACATTTGCTTGTTACTCCATCCATGAGAGATATTAGAGTGAAACTGGAGGTGAATTGTGGCTTCCCATCCATTTAAATTATGTTTGAATCGAGTACTTTGTTTATGTGTAGTGCAAGATGGGTCCGTAGAAGTGTTTTCCGTGATGCATACCTGTCCATCCAACATGTTCTTTTTATGTTGCAAAGGAGATGAAGATCCCTTATGTGCATATCCTCAAGCTACTGTTGGACTTGCAGGTGAGTACTAGGTCTGACAAGATGAGCTGTTTTGAGATTCTATATGCGAGGCAAAGACAGCCTCTTAGTAGCCAGTATGATACTGAGAAGAGGGCCAAGATCCCGACATGGTCTGCATAGTCTTTGTCATTTAAGCCCTTGATCTATATTTATTAGTGAGAAAGCATTGTGGGCAGTCTAGTTGAGACAAGTGTTTTTGACAGGTACATTCATCGACCTGGATGCCATAGTTTAGATATAAGCTGTGCCATTAAAAAAAAAAAATTGTTTACCATAGTGGATATGTGGGGAGCAAAGCACGATTCATAATCAACATAGTTTCTCAGATCCCTGATTACAGGATCAACTTTCAGGAGTGTGTTGTTAGTGTAATCGTTACAGTATGATTGCTAAAGGATACGAATATACATTTCTTGGCATTTAGCTGTAGTCCGTGGTTTTGATGCAAGTTATCTCTTTGGGAAAGGCCCTCTGGGAGGATTTTGGTGTCCTCTGGGGAGTTTATGATGCCATCAAGTTTACAGTTGTCTACAGACTTGGTCACTCATAGACCTTTAACATTTGCTTTGATCCACAAGACATCAATGCCAAAGAGGAGTGGTCCAAGGACTGAACTATGGGGTATACCCGCTAGTGACATGTCTTTTGGAGGATGTACAGCCACCCACCTGGGTTCTGTTTCTAAGACAGTTTGCTATCCCATGAGTTACACAGAGATTAACATTTAGCTGTGAGAGTTTATCTAAATTACCTGAATGCAGCATGATGTTGAATGCCTTTGCAAGACTGAAATGTGTGGAGTGTACTGGCAAGACTGAAATGTGTGGAGTGTACTGATTTGCCCTCATCCATTGTTCAATAACCTTCTCGATGAAGTCATCCAGGTTAAGAATGCAGGATCTGCCCTTGAAGAATCTGAACTGGGTTGGATCAACAATTTGTAGGTTACCTATGTCCTTATTTGTCAATTCCATGATGATCATTTCCTTAGCTGTACAGATTAGGCTGGTCAAATGCACAGGTTTATAATTACCCTGGTCCGTTGTTGCCCCACCTTTGCCAAAAGGAATGACTGTTGCTGTCCATCATTCAACCAGCATGAAGCCTGTTTAAAGGCTGATCTTCATTAACCTTCTGTAGGGGGTCTGACAAGTCCTGTTTTAGGATGACTAGTAGGCAACCCAGTATGTTACCTGGCCCCATAGAAATAGTGATGTTCTTCATAGTCAGTGTTGCAGACACTCACTATCGGCCCCATTTCCAGAGTCTGTAAATGAAATGTAGCTAACACACATACAATGACCAATGTCTGGATGTCAGAGTATAAGAAGGGTGTCTGTTAGTGTCAACTTCAGTTCTTTTTTAGCCGTTCAGTCCAATGTGCTCCATGCATGGTCAGTACACTCGCAATCCATCAGTTCGCTCATTTTTACCAGAGTCATCATCTTCCAGTCAGAAGTACCTCATTGCAGAAATTTTTCTACTAATGTGATATTCAAAAAAGTCAAAAATTCCAAATCCCTGATAAAGCTTTTCACTCATTTTGTCTGTTCTGTTTGAGATCTCAGCATGATGTTTCTAACTGTCCTGACTGTGCAAAATTGTGTGCAAAAACTCTCAAATATAGGACTGAGGTGTTAGCCACTCATATGGAGTCCGCTTCTTTGGCTTCCTTGATGGTGTTACAATCCACTGCTGCCATAGGGCTTCCACTGATTCATGCATCACATAGCATCATTCAAAAAAAATATGGAAAGACAAACAAGCAAAGGACCCTGATGCTTTCAAAAAGTTCCAAAGATAGGTCTTAAGTTGACTGACCAGATGAGATGCCATTGCAGCCCCCTGGTTTGATAACTCCCAGATCTGAACTAAATAAATCACTACTAAGTACAAAAAAATAATAAAGATGACCAAAGTCCAGTGACTCAAAAAATCTGTAGAAAATGTATTAAAACACCTCTAGTGCCTCGGCAAAAATGCCTAATCCTTACACAGTTACAAACATCATATGTACTTTCCTTAAACACTTAACCACACCAATTAAACCGTTACATTTAAATATCAAATTAAATTAAAATCTTCCAATTACAATCCACATTTATGCCAGCAGGGGTCAGGGTACCATATTTAAGAATAAATAGTCGCCTTATAAAGAAGTTTTTTCTTAACCTCCGTATATTCATCTCATTGAATAATCTTCTCTAAAAATCATACCCTGAAGACTCCCTGGATCCCCTTTGTGGTACTGTTTAAAATGCATTGTCCTAGGTCCGAACTCTCTGACATGAGCCCTTGGGAGGCCACCGTGGTTTCCAGTGTACCTACAAATGGTACTGCTGCTCGCATATTGGTTAGGTCTGAGTTAACTCTACAGGACACCGCTTCCAACATCTGCACCGTAGTTCTCTAGATAGACTCCCTGTCTTCCCCGACTACTGAATCTATAACCAAAAGATGTGGTCATATGACTGCATCCTCCAGTCACCCCTTTAAAATGGTCATAGCACTACAGTTTGACTTTCCCCTCTTTCATTCTGCTGTGTGACCTATCTGAGTACTTTTCCAACTATTGTTGTCCATATATCTATAACTAAGTGCCCTCCCAGGAATCCAGTATTGCACTTGAGTAAACCTCCCTCACTACAAAGTGTCCCTTGCTCATTTTCCCTGAGATCCCATCTGCTTGGCACTCTCACCACACTCTTGGGGGGGGGGGTCCTGAGTATTTCTGCTCCATCCTTGGCAAATAAGCAATTCATTTTATTCTTTCACTTACATTAATAGTTCGAGTGCTACTGCTTTATTTTTTTTTTTTGCTTTTATTTGTTGATTTTGATAATGGGCAACCTCGGTGAAATCAAAAGGCGTGCCAGTCACTGATGCACCAAACAGAACACATTTATTGTAGAAAACACAAGAACCAAAAACAAAAAAGTTAAGCGCTTTCACTCATAACCATGAGCTTCATCAGAACAATTTCCACACAAACAATTCATTATTTAAATACTAAAAGTTGGCGCCAAAATGGAACTTGTTCCCTTCCTTAAAGGGATACCACAATTTTACTTACATGTGATTAATCTCAATAAACTATCTAATAATAATATACACTTGCTTAACACAGCAAGGACCATTAAACCATAACCTGGCTTGAACATAATGTATATTTGCTTACAATATGAATTTATTTGTAAAAAAGTGTGTGTGATAGTAAGAGCAATATATAAAAAAACAATATATAAAAAGTACAATATATAAGAAATACAATATATAAGAAACTGATTGTAAGCCATATAAATACATTTCCTAATAATACTAACTAGATATAAACCATAAATAGCTCCTACATAATCGATGTAACAGATGTATGTTGTTACTTATTGTATCTAACAAGCTAGGGGAACGATATTGGTAAATAGGTATTGTTGAAAAGTTTTTCTTGACAAGACATCAAATGGTTAAAATTTTAAAATTATTAAACAACATTATAAATATTTGGTTAATAATCAATTAATGTAAACTTGTTCTATAAAATAAAATAAATATGTATAATAAATTGATTAGTAATAGATGAATGTGATAAATATAATGATGTAATAAATATAGATATTTTAAAAACTATATAACACTATAAAATACTGTTAAAACAATGAATATGTGGTCTAGTCAGGTTCATTTACCTATTATCCCATTCAAGGATGGGTTTACAAGAAATAAAATCATTAAGACCTGGGGAAGTAGCTGCATTAAGGTATAGCTGCCACCAAACTTCCTTGTAACTTAATAATTTCTTTTCGTCCCCACCTTTGGGATTCTTGTTGATTGAATCTAAAATACCAAATTTAAATTTATGATTATTGCCCTTCATCTCTACATGCCTATATAATGCATTATTACCATCTTTTCGAGATATACTGTAAATGTGGTCATAAATTCTCTTCTTAAAATTCCTTTCGGTTTTTCCCGCATAATAACTAGGGCATACTTCACATATGGCAATGTAAATAACCATCCTTGTATTGCAATTACCTTCTTTCAATTTTACAATTGTGCTACAATTGTTAAAAATTTTTAATTTATGTCCTTCAAAAATGTATTTACATTGATTACACTTGCCACACTTCCTAGTACCTTTTGATATTAGCTTTGTCATTTGTTTTCTAGAATGTCCCTGATCATGATTGTTATATTCAAGAAGTTTCTTCATGTTGTTTCCCATTTTATATACCGCCCCAGGTCGGTTTCCCACCACTTTACCTATACTGGGGTCAGAATTCACTACAAACCAAAATATATTAACAATTTCCATCATCTTGTCTGACATCGGACTATATGTTAATATAAATGATTTTTGGTGTGTATTGCTGTCAATACCCCCAAAGGTGGAATTAAATTCCTTCGTGTCAGACAAACCTGAACCTAACAGGGGTTTGTGTTTCACATCCCATTCACTTAACACATATTTTCCTATATTTTCCAACATAGTTAATGGATAATTCCTATCTTTGAACAAATTAGTAATATATTTAATTTCATCATGCATGTCCTGTGCGTTAGAGGTCATACGAGCAGCACGAATGCATTGCCCCTTAAAAATGTTCTGTTTCATTTTTGTGGGATGGAAACTGTCATATGCTAAATAATCATTAGGGAAGGTTTTTTTCCTGTGTATTCTGGACTGTAAGCTGTCATTGTGTACGTATATATAGGTGTCTAAGTATGCCAAACCCTTGTTGTTCATGTTATACGTAAATTTCAAGAATTTACTACTGTTGTTCAAAAATTCAATGAAAGTGTCCAGTTCTTCTTTCGATCCTTCCCATAATATATATATATCATCCAGAAATCTTGAATAATGAAGGATTTTGCTATAATGCGTGCTTGGGAATAGACTTGTTTCTTCCAAATCAACCATGACAAGATTGGCAAATATGGGTGCGCATGCAGCTCCCATTGCTACACCTCTTGTCTGTTTAAAATATTCTCCTTCAAAATATATAAAATTGTTGTCCAGGACTATATTCATAAACTCCATTATAAGGCATATTTCATCCCATGTTAGTTTTGCATATTTTCTTATACTCTTACAAAATGCGTCAAGTCCCTCATTTTTGGGAATACTAGAAAATAAATCAATCACATCAGTTGTGACAAAAAGATGTTCCTTCTTCCAATTGTGGACAGGATATTTGCTTAAAAATTCACATGAATCGTTCACCATATAAGGGATGTTGTTGTAAATTGACTTGAGAATTATATCTATATATTTCCCTATATAGTATGTTTTAGAATATTTCCCTGACACAATGGGTCTGAAAGGAGGGTCAGATGTACTTTTATGTATTTTGGGTATCCCTATGAAGTTAGCCATGATAGGAGCCTTTACTTTCAAGTAGTCATATGCAGTATTAGAAATTCTTCCATCAATCAGAAATTCTTCCAGATAGGAATCTATCCTACAATGTAAGATATTCACTTCATTGATTGAAATAGTTTTGTAGTTCCCAGAATCATGAAGTATGTTGTACATCTTCATGATATATTGCAATTTGTCATATATGACCACCCCACCACCTTTATCAGGTTTCATAACTCTGATCGTGGAATTAAGTGTTAAAGCATCCAATGTATTTCTCTCCTGGTCAGTTAAGTTGTTGTTGACCTCATAAGCTTCCCTATTGTGGTGTAAAGAATAAATTTCTTTAGCTACAATTTTCTCATAAACATCAACTCTAGGGTGGTATGGGGGTATAAAGGAACTTTTCTTTCTAAAATCACCCTCTTGCTTCTGACTGTCATTCCTTACTTGATTGAAGTTGTTGTTGGATACTGGTTTGTTGTTAAAAAATATACCCAGATTAATTTTCCTTGTGAATTTCTTCAACTCACAGAAACAATCAACCAAACTGAATCTGGGAGTGGGGATAAACTTCATACCTTTTGCTAACAACTTGAAATAACTGTGATTGATTTCCAAACTCGAAAAGTAGTAAATTTTGAAGTTGTCAAAAGAATGTATGTTATCCTCCACTAATATAACATTTTTATCATTGATCTCCTTCCCCTTGGGAGGATCCCTGGATGAACACAATCCTATTGATACTTGTTCCACTCTCTTTTCTCCTCCCAGTTCCTTTTGTGATTGTATTTTCTCCCATACCATCCCTGTTGCTTCCATTCCTGTTTCCAATATGGTGGATTCTGTATGTTTGGTTCCCTGTAAAAATGGTGTACATCAGAATTGAATTCCGTACTACCATCCACATTTTTGTGTACATACTGGTTGTTCCTTTCCTGTAACTTGTTCCTATGCCTTTCGAACCATATATATGCTTCCCCTTTTTTATATTGTTCAATATCTCTACATAATTTTTTCTTTTTTCTTTCCTTTATATTAGTTACCCACTTCTCAGCAAACTTGAACTGTTTGCTATACAATTGATCCCATTCTTTAAACAATAAATCATTAGCAATTTTCATATCCAGGGCCTCTGCTTCCTGGATCAAAACACTTAATTTAGCATCATTAAGTTCAATAAGCATGTTTAAAAATTTTAGACCACATTCATCAAAAAATTTGTTAAAATTAGATATAGAATTTTCATTCAAAACAATACCCATAGGTTTTTTGAAAAATCTTAAACCCCTGAATTCAGTATTTGTTGATTTTGTCTTTAAGTCATTCTAAAGGTCCCAAATACTTGAAATTGCTTTGTTTAAGTTTATGTTGTTTTGCTTTAGCATTTCTCTCCCAAGCAGTCTTTCTTGGTGTTATGATATCAAGGGGTTAGCAGTGCCTTGTACAGACACAAACACTCAAAGTAAATTTTATCTATAAAACTTTCCTTAGAACCAAAACCTGTAACTTAGTGTGACTAAAACAAAGTCAATGTGCAGAGGGAAGCTTAGAGCAGCTAGTTTGTGTGTTAAATGGCACTACTGCCAAATCTTAGCCCATTCTAACCTAGTCTAGTGCCAAACACCAAAGACCATCCAAACAGATCTCCATATAATCCAGTCCACAACCTACAGTAGTCCACCCAAATACATGTCCAGACAACATGGATATGCAGTCTCTACCAAGCTGGCTACAGAGACATTTAGAAATGAGCATCCTGAGGCACTGTAGCAATTGTTTCATGTTCACAGCCAACCAGATAATCCTTAAAAAGTACAGTATGCGAGAGATGCGCATACGCAATTTTACTGGCAGCAAAAAGTCTTGCATACAAAAAAAGTTTGTCAAAAACAGACATGCACTACACTTAGCACAGATGGTGTCCACCACACATTGTTTTTTGTGCCTCAACATAAGTTGGTCAATCTTCCCAAACCTCAAAGATCTCCTCAGTCTATAAACAGCAATGCCTATCCTCAGCAGTCTTTAAAGCACTTATCAAAGCAATGCCAAACACCACACTTACACCTATAGACTGAAGAAGGAAAAGATAGTTGCTTATCTGGAGCCAAGTACACCAAGTTACACATGTACTTAAGTCACTGCACCACAGGTGCCAGCATGATTCTGCCATAGTCCATGTTGCGTTAACGACCTGAGATATACTTCTCTGGACTATATGAAGACAGACATTGCTGATCTCTCTAAATATGTGTCTCTGGCAGGTATGTGCCTTGCATTGAGCAGCATTCTACCGTCACCAAGGGTAATGCCACACTCTGAGGAAAAGATGATTGACTTCAATAAGTGACTTCGT
The DNA here is from genome assembly GCF_019279795.1 of Protopterus annectens. Taxonomy (NCBI): domain Eukaryota; kingdom Metazoa; phylum Chordata; order Ceratodontiformes; family Protopteridae; genus Protopterus; species Protopterus annectens. The sequence goes on along the minus strand of NC_056747.1, from coordinate 5,860,945 downwards.
TTCTCATGTCTTTCTATGGGGATTCAGTATTTGTCAATATGGGAGGACATGCTTAACAAACCATGGTGCTTTCCAAAGGGTGGTCTGCACCTGTCTCACCTAGGCTTCCAAATATTGGCTAAAACTATAGCCATGTCCTTAGAGTATTTTTAGGCCTTTTTAGGGCAGTCCATACCATGTCCTAGCAAGCTATAGGTCACCCTCAATGTCCCTAGAATCCCATAACTCTTATATGAAGACCTAATGGAGATGCTTACCATTAAACCAAATAACATATTCATGGAAGACTTTAATTACCCTTCTAAAGATTGGAAAACCATACAATGCTTCCTACTTGCAGGCACAACCATTCCTGGACTTTATTAACACAAATACCCTTTTCCAGATAGTGTGCACACCAACCATGGGTTCAAGCATACTAGACCAGGTGCTCAACAGTATGGGAGAGCTCTGCACTTCCCACCGTCCACGCCCCAGTGCCACATCCTCACTGCTGTGGTCAGACCACAAAGCTGTCTCCTTTGCAATAAAAATCCCAGTGAACCCTGTAACCATTGGGAACTAATCCAAAGCAAAGTAAATCTTATTAAGCAATAGTTTGTCAAAATTTAATGCCCAGCCCCTATTTCACAGCAACCTATGTGGAACTGTTCACAGAGACCCTGTACAAGCATGTAAATGGCTGTATATAGGCTGCTGTACCTATTACAAGTGAGTACAAAATGAATTCTATAAACAAACCACACTGGTGGAATCCTAGCCTTAAAAGGATATATAACAAAAGGACTAAAATTAGGAAGAGCAACTCCCATAATGGTAGGAGTTCTCTAATTAAACTAACCAGGAAATTAATAGGACTAATTAAATCCAACAAGGCCACTTATGAGGTCAAATTATCCTCACAAACTAAAAGCAACTACAAAGTTTTCTACAGCTATGTCTGAAACATCAAAGACAGCACACATCAGTGTACCAAACTGGTGGTCAGTAGTGCCACCTTCACTGGGTGCAGTGACATAAAGAATTTTCTGGCTGACAAATTCAGCTCAGACTTCACCCCCTCATGAAATCTCTACTAGCATAACCCTCCCCCTCAACCGTTAACAGGTCCTGGCATCACTTACTAAGGCCACAAACACAGCCTGAATAGGCCCTGACAGTATCCCAGGAAACCTCTTAAATAGTTTAAAACATGACCTCTCAGGACCATTTGAGTCACGTTTCTACTATAGCTTCAAAACAGGATTTGTACCATAAGAAAGGAAGACTGCAATATTTATCCCACTTCACAAGAGTTTGCCATCAGCCGACCCCAGAAACTACAGCCTTATTAGCCTCACTAGTCTAATATGCAAGGTCATGGAATTAATTATCATGGAAATGATCAACAAAGACATAGGCAACCTTCAGACACTGGATCAAACCCAGTTTGGCTTTGTTGGCAAAAGGTCACCCCTTCTAAACCTGATGGACGACTTTGAGAAGATCAACAAGGCAGCGGTGTATACTGCTTACATGGACCTGGCTACGTTGTTCAATACAGTACCCTACTTGGCTATCATTGACACACTCCCCAAACTTGGTGTAAACTTCTACATAACTCACTGGATTGCCAGCTGGCTCAAAAGATCCAGGAAGTCAGGATTGGTGAGACCACCTCCACTAAGGGACCGGTCACCAGCGGGGTACCTCAGTGCTCTGTGTCGAGACCGCTGCTATTTGGCATCTACTTCTTGGAGATGTCAAGGGTCTTTGGCTGTCCAAGTTCACAGATGACTGTAAATTGCAAGCTATCATAGAATCCTTGCATGACACAAACATCTTGGATGAGGGTCTAACACAGACAAATGACTCGTGCCAAAGTCACAAATTAAAACATAATGCCAAGAAATGAGTTATAGTGCCTTTTGGGAAAACTGCCACCCAGGTTAATTACTCCATCAATAAGACACCTCTAGGAGTTGGCCCAGTAGTCAGGGATCTGAGAGCATACATTGACAGTAATCTGGCCCTTGACCTACATGTGGCCAAGTTAGTAAGAAAATCATTCTATGTCACCCACATTATGGCATCCAAGTTGAAGGAAGTCATGGTGCCACTTTGGCCCATATCAGACCCATCATTGAGTATAATGCCCCATCAGCCTTTACCCGACCAGATGTATGCAAAGTTGGAATGCCCATGAAGATTCCGTACCAGGGGAATCCAGGATATAAACAAATTGTCCTATATGGATTGCCTTAAAGCCTTATCCTCTGCTCTTGGTTTCCTACAGATTACTGAGAGGTGATCTATGCTTGGCTTACAAGGTATCCTTGGATTCAGCTGTGAAGGACTTTTTGCACATCTGGAAAATTAACACCATCAGAACCACTAGATCCAATTATTTAAATTTTGCTTTTCACATGAATAAGACATGTTGGCGAGATAGATGTGTGTCTCAGAGATTTCCTTGCTCTGTAACAGGCTTCCCATCCATGTGCAGCACAGTCCATCCAGCTCTATTTAAGTGTAACCTTGACCAATGCATGAGGAACTCACCTCAGCTCTGACCTCCATGTCTCTGATAGACAGAGGCAGACAATAATACCCAAACTAATGCACATTCCCCATAATCTCAAGAAACTTCCTAACTGGCATACTACCTCTTAACAAACGCTCATGATACATTGGGACACAATTGGATTGGAATGCATGGCTAGGCTTATAAAGGCCCTGGTGATCATTAGCATAGTATGTATGTATATATGTATATGTATGTATATATGTATATGTATGTATGTATATATATATATATATATATATATATATATATATATATATATATATATATACACACACATATGAACTTATCGGATGATATCTTTGAAGGTCATTAGCATAATATATATACATATGAACCTATCGGATGAGATCTTTGAAGGTCATTAGCATAGTATATATACATATGAACCTATCGGATGAGATCTTTGAAGGTCATTAGCATAGTATATATACATATGAACCTATCGGATGAGATCTTTGAAGGTCATTAGCATAGTATATATACATATGAACCTATCGGATGAGATCTTTGAAGGTCATTAGCATAGTATATATACATATGAACCTATCGGATGAGATCTTTGAAGGTCATTAGCATAGTATATATACATAACCTATCGGATGAGATCTTTGAAGGTCATTAGCATAGTATATATACATATGAACCTATCGGATTATATCTTTGAAGGTCATTAGCATAGTATATATACCTATGAACCTATCGGATGAGATCTTTGAAGGTCATTAGCATAGTATATATACCTATGAACCTATCGGATGAGATCTTTGAAGGTCATTAGCATAGTATATATACATATGAACCTATCAGATGAGATCTTTGAAGGTCATTAGCATAGTATATATACATATGAACCTATCAGATGATATATTTGAGGGTCATTAGCATAGTATATATACCTATGAACCTATCGGATGAGATCTTTGAAGGTCATTAGCATAGTATATATACCTATGAACCTTGCTTAACTCCCTGATCTCTACCCCTTACACTTAGGAAACCAGATAGATTTTATTGAGAGCTTGAATCTCACAGGTATCTCTACAAATTTCAAAAGCCGACCCTTCAGTAGTCTCCACTGAATCCACAAAAGGGGTACCTAGGGAGCCAACAAGACACCCCTTGCCGAATGACAGAGAAGAAGATAATTAGGCAGATTTGGAAAAAGCTTATACCTCTTGCCGTCTGGTAGTAAAAGCTTTGAATTGTCAATTCTGTATGGTAAAGTACCTTAAATCTCTTTAAGACAAAATGCTATCTAAGAGGAACTCTATTGTGAATAGAAAGTTAGCCAAGGAAATCCAGGATATAGCCAGAGATGCTTTACAAGTCTCTAGTCATTCCCTAAAATGTGGCTGTGACAACTTAGATGCTTCTTGCAGAGTAGCTACGCAGGTTCCATCATCTGCAGACCTGCATGGCTGAGGACCCAGCCTTTCTCTGATCAGGTAAAGACTGATCTACTGCATGCCACATTGAACAAGCAGTTTATTTTCATTCCTCCAGATGAATACGTTTTTCAGAACTTGGATATAAAAGGAAAGCATAAACTGTGAAAGAATGTTACATGCTCTGACACCAAGGTACAGTAGGAATTACCCTTCTAAACCTTGCCCTCTTCCACCTAGACAAGACAAGGGAAGGCCTCCCCATAGCAAAAGACCAAGACACTCTATGAGATGACAACCAGAACAGTTGCACAGAGCAGGGCAGTCCAAAGAGCCTACCCAGCACAGACCACCTGTGACTATGGTCTACACCCCTCCCTTATCCTTTCTCACCCCACAAGCCTCTGACAGGAAGACTCTTAAGACTGTCCTTCTTACTAAACCAGTGGAATGCACCACCAGGGGCCAATGGGTCATCAACATCATAGAGAAATAGTACTATATTCAATTCAGAGACATTCCACACCTCTTGGGCATTTCAAAGCCACCAAAAGAACAAGAACGACTCTTACCATCTACCCTTAGGGAGCACCAAAATCTGTCCCTCCAAAACAGGAAGGAAAAGGCTTCTACTCGAGGATTTTTCTAGTCCCAAGAAAAGAGGGCACTTGGAGACATCTCAAAGGTAAACTAGTTCAACATCCCAAAATTCAAAATGCTTAAGCTGCAGAAATTGCTACCCATGATCTTCCCAGAACATCTATATTATATAATCGGACTTTTAAAAGTTCGAACGTCATATGGTCGACACCATATGATCGAACATTTAAAAGTTCGAAAATGTTATAAAAAAAATAAACCAATGAAAAAACCTACCTGAATGGTTTAAAAACCCATTCTGCACTGTACAGAGATCTCTGTTGAATCGTTCGAACTTTTAAAGTTCTGTCATATGGTGTCAACTTTATGGTATTTAAACTTTTAAGAGTTTGCAACATGATATAGACCCTTCCCAGATGCCTGCATGATTTTCATGGACCTAAAGGATGCTTATCTCCATGTACCTATAGCAGACAGTCACAGAAAGTACCTATGACTTGTTGCAACAGGCTCCTACATCCTGTGCTTTACCGATTGTGTTATCTACTGCTCTCTTTTTCACAAAATGTCTAGCTCCTTTGATAGCACATTGTAGAAATACAAGGGTGCATATTTACCCCTACTTAGATGACTGCCTCATTCAGGAAAGATCCACATCAGAGACCCCCCATACCTTACAGATCACCATAGACTATTTTCAGAAGGCACATCTCACTTTAAATCTTCAAAAATCCCAAACTGTCCCTCAAACAAGAATCATCTTTCTGGGAGCCCTCATGGATTCAGTTCAACAGAAAGCTTTTCTTCCTCAAGATAGATAATTTTCCTGACCATCTACCCACCCAGTCTGCTTACATAGCAACTCGTCCCTGCAAGAGACTTCCTGAGGATTCTGGGGGTACATGGCATCCTGCACTTTCGTGATCCCATTTGCAAAGTTACACATGAAACTCTAGTGGTTTCTGAAACATGTTTGGCAGTAGTATTTCCAGTCCGTAGAAACCCTAGTGCCTCTCCCTCAAAGCCTGAAAAAGGAATTACTGTGGTGGAAGAACACCATACACTGGAACCCAGGGACAAATTTCTCCTTAACATAAGCAGACAAGATGATCACCACAGACATTTCAGACATAGTTTGGGGAGCCCACTTAGATCTCCTGAAAGTGCAGGTCATTTGGTTCCCACAGCAGAGGAAGTTACATATAAATCAAAAGGCGATACTAACAGTCTACCTGGCCATAAAAGCTTTAAGAAAACTTAAGCCCAAGAACCCTGCAAATCTGGGCAGATAACACCACAGTGATGTGGTACATAAACAAACAAACAAGGTGGAACTTTGTCTTACCCACTGTGCAGGCATTCTATCAAAATGTTGAAGCTAGCTTAAAAAATAGGGCTGTTCCTCATAGCCTATTATTTTCAGGACCATAACAATGGACTGGCAGATTCTGTAAGCAGGCACTGTCTGGAACCCAAATAATGGATGCTGAAGATAGAGGTCTTTCTGGATAAACCCTTCAGTGGGGATACCCTTAGTAGGTCTGTTCACTTCTCACAGCAACAAGCAACTACGGAAATTCTGTTCCAGAGCACAACGGACAGGAAATTGGAAAAAAAGGTGCCTTCTCCTTCACATGGGCAAACTGGCTCCTGTATGCATTTCCACTTCCCAGGATACTGACAAAAATCAGGGTAGACAGAACCCAGCATGATCTTGGTGCCCCCTTCTGGCTGAGACAACACTAGTTCTCCTTCCTCCTGACACTCAGTGAGGGTAGAGTTCACATCTAGTGACAGGACATAGAGTTCCTCAGCCAAGTCAAAAGGTTTGTCACTCAGTGAGGGAGAGTCCACACCTAGTCACAGGACATAGAGCTGCTCAGCCAAGTCAAAAGGTCTGTCACTCAGTGAGGGAAAGTCCACACCTAGTCATAGGACATAGAACTCTTCAGCCAAGTCAAAAGGTCTGTCACTTAGTGAGGGAGAGTCCACACCTAGCCACATGACATAGAGCTCCTCAGCCAAGTCAGGAGGTTTGTCACTCAGTGAGGGAGAGTCCCCCCTAGCCACAGAACATAGAGCTCCTCAGGTAAGTCAAAAGGTCTGTCACTCAGTAAGGGAGAACATTGAGCTCCTCAGGTAAGTCAAAAGGTTTGTCACTCAGTGAGGGAGAGTTCACACCTAGCCACAGGACATAGAGCTCCTTAGCCAAGTCAAAAGGTCTGTCACTCAGTGAGGGAAAGTCCACACCTAGTCATAGGACATAGAACTCTTCAGCCAAGTCAAAAGGTCTGTCACTTAGTGAGGGAGAGTCCACACCTAGCCACATGACATAGAGCTCCTCAGCCAAGTCAGGAGGTTTGTCACTCAGTGAGGGAGAGTCCCCCCTAGCCACAGAACATAGAGCTCCTCAGGTAAGTCAAAAGGTCTGTCACTCAGTAAGGGAGAACATAGAGCTCCTCAGGTAAGTCAAAAGGTTTGTCACTCAGTGAGGGAGAGTCCACACCTAACTACAGGACATAGCGCTCCTCAGGTAAGTCAAAAGGTCTGTCACTCAGTGAGGGGGAGTTCACACCTAGCCACAGGACATAGAGCTCCTCAGCCAAGTCAAAAGGTCTGTCGGTCAGTGAGGGAGAGTCCACACCTAGCCACAGGACATAGAACTCCTCAGCCAAGTCAAAGGGTTCTATCATTCAGTGAGGGGAGTCCACACCTAGCCACAGGACATAGAGCTCCTCAGCCAAGTCAAAAGGTCTGTCATTCAATGAGGGAGAGTCCACACCTAGCCCCAGGACATAGAGCTCCTCAGCAAAGTCAAAAGGTCTGTCTTCCATCCCTACTTAACAATCCTTAGGTTAACTGCATAGAGGATTAGATTTTGACATCAAGAACTGCATCCTATCTCATGGATGTACTTTCTATTCTAAGGGAAGCAGTGAAACCCTCTACCAGGAAATCATACCTGGCAAAATGGAAGATTATCTACTTAGTGTCAGAGCAGTAACTCTAACTTGTCTCAGGCAGACATCCGCACAGTCTTGCAGTACCTATCAGACCTCTTTAGATTAGGTCTTTCCTGCTCCAGCATTAAGGTACGTGTATCTGCAATATCAGCTTGCCTGCACACTGCTGCACATATCTTCTCACACCGTCATGTGAAACATTTTCTGAGGGGGGGGGTGATTCACTTGAGACCACCCATAAGGAATCCTATTCTCTATCTCCCAGCATGGAAGCTAAATTATGTGTTAGAAAAACTAACTTTGCCCCCCTTTGAATCTGTTGCCACTGCCTCTGTAAAGATGCCCACTTGGAAGACAACCTTTCTTACAGATATTACATCAGCTTGGTGAGTTTGAGCCACAAGGCCTCATGTGTAAAGAGCCTTTTACTGTCTTCCACAGAGATAGGGTCCCCTCAGAATAAACCCACCTTTTATGGTTAAGGTGGTATTTGAACATAATTTAAACCAGGCTATCCACCTACCAATCTTCTAACCAAATCCACAGAAAAGGGAAGAGCAAGTCCTCCACTCCCTGGATGTGCATAGGTAGGTCTAGTACTATCTAGAGAGGACAAAACCCCCTAATAGTCCAAGGCAATTGCTGGTGGTTTTCACAGATGGTAAACTGGACAAGCCTGTCTCCACCAAGCCATTTAAAAATGCTTTGATAACTGCATTAAGTTCTGTTACTGACACCATAGAAAGGATTTACATGTCCACCAGACATGAGGTGACTACAATTGTTTTTCTCAAAGGAGTTCCCACCCAGGCCATCCTAGAGGCAGCCACATAGAGGTCCGTGCATACCTTCACAAAGCACTATAACCTATTCAACGTCTCCAGGCCAAAAGCCGGTTTTGCTTCTGCCATCCTGCAAAATATGATTTTGTAAAGGTCATACAGATAACCCACCACCCAGTTTTTTTAGTTTTGGGAGTTCTGCCAAGAATCAATACTGCAACAAGTGAATTGTGTATACTACTGAATGGGTGTATAACTAGGAAGAGGAAATGACAAATGCTTTGTGATCAGGAAATGAGGTCATTCGGATTGTACCAGGGGAGGGGCACAATTTGAATTTGAAATTGCCTTTATAGCACAGGCTGGTTTCTTGTGTAGAACCATTTGTCTGAAGAAGTCTTTGTATGGTGAAAGGACGAAAAGCAGTATTTTTGTACCGTGTTGCTTTATGTTTTAATAAACTTCTGGCCCTGTTTGGTCCAGTTTGGTTTTAGTTCTACCTTTTGTCCACTATTTACATTTGGATGCTTGAACATGGCAACTGTTTGGATAACCTTTGAATAAGAAAGGATTGATTTATTCCAGAGCTGCATAGCGGGATTTACCATTTTTCACCAGTGTGCGTCAACTTACCAGCACCATCCTGAATTGGATTATAAAATGTCGTCGGAGACTCCGACTACCGTTTTGTCCAAAAAACGCAAGGACCGACACGCGAGGTCCGCGGTCTCCAATGACACCACGCCAAAACCGGCTACACGTGGTCCGGTTCTCAGCGAGATGTCTATGCAGTCCCTGACTACCGACGACACTTCTTTGGCGGTGTCTTCTGTAACCGAGACCACAGGTACCTCGGCCCATACCCAGACTACAACCACCGAAGCCACTGTGAGCGTTGAGCCTCCTAATGTGGACAGGTCCACTTCCACCCATGGTGTCTTTAGACCCTCATCTTCCTTTTCCATTAAGGCCCTTACTAAGTCCAAATCAGCCAGGCATCCCAAGAGGCCTGTTGCACAGGGCCCATCTCCAGGCCCCATGCCTAAAAAGCAGATACTTAAAATGGCTGAGGATTTAATTACTCTTATCAGGGGTTCCCAACCCCCTCCAGACAAGAGACTCGGAGTGGAGGAAGATTCTCCCTCTTCTGATCAGGGCTCCATTTTTTCAGAACATTCTGATGTAGAGGAACACTCTTACTCCATTTTTTAAGATTCTGATGCAGAGCAGTCCATTCCTTCTGTATCTCCTCCAGAGGATTTTTCTTTTGGGGGAAACCTTGCACACCTTGAGGGAACACTTCCATTGGGAAGGCCAAGACTTTTTTCTGATTCCAAGAAAAGACTTAGGGAATTTCTTTTGTTACCTCAGCACAAACCTCTGGTGATACCTCCTGTCTTGGATGTACTTGATGATGTTTATTCGGAGGCTTGCCTTAATCCAGATTCACTGCCTCCTGCCCCAGTCAAGCCTGATAGGTACTACATTGTTCCTAACTCCCACCAATTTCTTTACAAAAGCCATAATGCTGACCCTGAAACAATTTCTCAAGGCCCCAAGGGAATGAAGGCCTCTACTGCTAAGAATCCACTACCTTCCGAAAGAGAGTCAAGATCCTTAGAAAGGTGGGGAAAAAAGGTATATACCTCGGCCACCCTAGCCATGAGGGCCTTAAATTGTCAGTTTCATATGCTTAAATATCAGCAGTTTCTGTTATCACAATTAAGAAATAAAATGCCTCAACCTGAACAACCATATTTGAAGGAGTTGCAGGATATGATGCATAGTGCAGAACAAGTGGGTAAACACACCTTACAATGTGGCTATGATGCCCTAGAGGCCTCAGGTAGAGCTGCTGTTACAGGATCAGTCATTCGTAGACATGCCTGGCTTAGGGAACAAATCTTGCCTGATCATGTGAAAGCTAAACTACTAGATGCTCCTTTACAAAAGGATGTGCTATTTCGTATTAATGCTGAGGAGATACTATGGAAAATGGAAGAAAAAGACAAATCTATGCAAACTGTCAAAGCTTTTCTACAGGTTCAACCACCACGTTTTAGCAGAAATTGGCCTTCTAAAAACTGGTCCTTTCCAGCCACGGACAAGCCCCAAAGAGGTAGATACAGGCTACAAGGGCAGAGGACAATCACAAGGATCATATAGAGGCAGGCAATGGCAAACTCCAGCACCAAGAGGTGGCAAAGACAGTGCACAACAATACAGGAAACAAACCCAATGACTTCCTCCCTTCCATGCCAAGCACGTCTCAGCTGGCAGCACCCTTGGGAGGAAAGCTGGCATTATTTACAAGAAATTGGCATATTGTCACAACAGGCAAATGGATCCTGGACGTTATAAACAGAGGCTACAGATTTCATTTTCACACTCTTCCAAAAATGAGAGGCATGCCAAACCTGCCACACAATCAAAGGGCAGAGGCACAAAGACAAATTACAGATCTCATAAACATGAAAGCTATTCAAGAGGTACCTACTCATGGACAAGGCCAAGGTTTTTATTCCAGGCTATTTCTGGTACCAAGGAAAGGAACCGACTGGAGACCCATTTTGGACTTATCCATCCTAAACACATTCTTACTTGTACCAAAATTCAAGATGCTCACATTACAGCAGCTTCTTCCCATGCTGGGCAAGGAGTTTTGGCTGGTAACATTGGACCTCAAGGAGGCATACCTGCATGTCCCAATCAGACAAAGCTGCAGAAGATACCTCAGATTTCTTGCAGGTTCAATTCACTATCAATTCTCTGCATTGCCCTTTGGCTTATCTACTGCGCCCAGAGTATTCACGAAATGCCTGGCATCAGTAATTGCCTACTGCAGACTTCAAGGGATACAAATTTACCCTTATTTGGACGACTGCCTGATCCAAGCAGACAGCAAGCACATACTTATAGGTTTATAGGTTTATAGGTTGGTACTAGACTAACTGCTCTTGCGAGCCATTGTAAGCCTAGCTAATTATCCCTTGTGAGACTCAAACCCTACACCTTGTGTTTGTAAGGTAAACACCTTAATCATTAGACCACCCTCCCAACCCTATTTCATTCGTGTGGATCTGTCATATTTCTGCTTAGATTGTCTGCCAGCATGTTTTCCAAACCTGGCAAGTACTGTGCCTGAAGTTCGATTTGCCATTCCAGAGCCAAGTTCCAAAGTGTCATGGCTAGTCTGCACAGGGGGTATGAATGTGTTCCTCCTTGTTTGTTTATGTACCACATTACTGTGGTGTTGTCTGTTCTTATCAGCAATTGTCCTGGATCCTAGCTTATGTAACACGGTTACTGAATTCCCTGGGATACACAGTCAACAAGGAGAAATCCAGGCTAACACCATCTCAGAAAATAACTTTCCTGGGTGCCAACTTGGACATAAACACCCAGATGGCCTATCTTACACCAGAAAAACAGGGGCAACTAACTCAGTACTTCAAAATACTAGCAAATTGTACCAGGCTTACTGCAAGGAAAATCCTGCAGGTTCTGGGCTTCATGGCATCTTGCATTCTTTTAATCCCATGTGCAAAGTTGCATATGAGGAAACTTCAATGGTACCTAAAAAACCTATGGTCTCAACACAGCCACAGTTTGGAAACAATAATACCAATAATTCCATGTTTGCAAAAGGAATTTCTATGGTGGGCCCAAGCATGTCAAACAAACACAGGTCTCCCTTTCTGCAAGCCTCAAGCAAATCAAGTCATCACAACAGATGCCTCAGATTACGCCTGGGGGGCGCACATGACAGACAGGTGCATTCAGGGCAAATGGTCCCAAAAGGAAAAGCACCTTCACATCAATCAGAAAGAAATGCTAGCAGTGATAAATGCAATTATAGCTTTCAAGGACCTCCTGCATCCAGGACAATTGCTGATAAGAACAGACAACACCACAGTAATGTGGTACATAAACAAACAAGGAGGAACACATTCATACCCCCTGTGCAGACTAGCCATGACACTTTGGAACTTGGCTCTGGAATGGCAAATCGAACTTCAGGCACAGTACTTGCCAGGTTTGGAAAACATGCTGGCAGACAATCTAAGCAGAAATATGACAGATCCACACGAATGGAAGTTGCATCCTCAAGTGTTTACAAAGATAATCCAAGCGTGGGGGAGGCCAGACATAGATCTCTTCGCCTCCCACAGGAATCATCAATTGGAAAAGTTCTGTTCAAGGACCTTTCATCCAAAGGCCTGGAGAGTGGACGCCCTTTCATTCAGTTGGACAGCATGGACAGTTTACGCTTTCCCACCTCTGCCTCTTCTGCCCAAGGTACTCTTGAAAGCAAGAGCAGACAGACCGAAGATGATACTGATTGCTCCAGACTGGCCAAGACAACACTGGTACCCACTCCTGAGGAGCCTAACACATACTCCTCCCTGGTCCCTACCTCTAATGCCTCTTCTGCTGACTCAGCACAGCTACAAAACCCTTCACAGTCAGCTGAAAACACTCAACCTCGCTGCATGGAAAATTCCTTAACATCACAACAGACCCTACTCCCCAAAGAGGTGCAGGATGTCATTTTGGAGGCCAGAAGGCCATCTACTAGAAAGGCTTACTCCGCAAAATGGAAACGGTTTTGCTCTTGGAATGAGAAAAAAGGCCAGGACCCTAGAAAACTGAATTTGCCTCAGGTATTACAGTATCTAGCTGAGCTGCTGAACAGTGGACTTTCATTTTCCTCCATAAAAATCCATGCCTCAGCCATTTCTGCAGAATTCAACACTGATCCACCCTTATTCTCTCACCCACTCTTAAGACAGTTCCACAGAAGGGCTAAGAATATAAGACGACCAAGGAAACAACCAATGCCAGCCTGGGATCTTAATTACATTCAAGAAAAATTAACATTGCCTCCCTTTGAACCAGCTGCCTCAACAGATTTGCAATATTTGTCCTGGAAAACAGCCTTCCTTCTGGCCATTACCTCAGCTCATAGGGTTTCGGAACTACAAGCCCTCATGGCTGTGCAGCCCTTTCTCATCTTCCATCAGGACAGGGTTTCCCTTCGAACCAACCCGTCATTTATGCCTAAAGTGGTATCCATGGTAGCTTTAAATCAAGCCATACACTTACCTACCTTTTACCCCAATCCTCAAAACAAAGGGGAAAGGCTGCTACACTCCTTAGACATCCATAGACAGCTACGTTATTATTTGAACAGAACAAAGTCTTTCAGGAAATCAGAACAACTTTTTGTGTCCTATGCTGTAGGAGCTCAAGGGAAGCCAGTTACCAAACAGACAATTTCAAAATGGATAGGCCACTGCATACGGTTTTGTTACTCCTATCATGGAAAATCTGTCCCTACAGGCATCAGATCCCACTCCACCAGGGCCACAGCTACCTCTACAGCCTTCCTCAGAGGAGTTCCTACCAAAGATATTTTGGAGGCAGCCACTTGGAGTTCTGTGCATACCTTCACAAAACAGTACCACCTGCCTTTATATTCCAAAACTAGAGCAGGCTTTGCCACTGCTGTGTTGCAGGGCATTCTGGCTCATCCCAGTTCCACCTAGTGCCTACCACCCTGTGCATAGCTTTGGGATTCTACCCATCTGTGATTACTGCAGCTGTATGCATGATGAACATAGTACAGTTTTGTACCTACCATAAATGTAGACGTTCGAGTGCTAATACAGCTGCAGTACAGATGTCCTTCAAGAATGCAACTGCAGTCATAACATATGGGTTGTCCTGCCTCAGGCAGCCCTCAGTCGGCCGAATTCCAAAGTCTGGGTCCGGCGTCGGCTGTTGTCTCTGAAGTCACAACGGCTGGAGTATAAAGGCATTGGCCGACGCCATCTTCTTCAGTCTTTCTTGCCGCTCGGTGCCCGAAGCAGAAGCAGTTCGCAAGTGCCGGTCGGTCAGCTCCTGTGTTTTCAGTACTAAAGTCATCTAAAAGCTAAGTACCCCATTGGGGAACATTTAGTCTTGCCTCAGCCGATGTCAGAACAAATTGAGAAAGTTAATAATTGTTTGTCTTGTGGTAAACAAATACCTCATAAAGACTTCCATTCTCTCTGCCTTCCCTGCCTGGGCCCAGACCACGACATCTCGGCCTGTGCTGCCTGTGCCTGCTTTAATAAGCGCACTCTCAGGTGCCGGGCAGAATTCGCCGAGGACTTCTTCGGTGAATCCTTTGCGTATATCATGCTGTCGGAACAACCGACAACCCAATCTGCTAAAAAACGCAAGGACCGGGACCGACATCCTCGGCTCGTGTCCGCTACCGATGTTTCTCCTAAACCCTCTACTAGTGCTCTGGCTCCTTCGGAAGTGGTAAATCTACCGCTCCAGGCCGACGACACAGCGCTAACACAACCTTCGGTGTCGGAGATCTCTCTGGTGCCGGTTGTTGATTTTCCTCCGGAAACCGAAGTTCTGGATCTACCCGACACCATTCCTGTGGACAAGGTAACGCCTGCATGTGGGGCTGCTAGGCCTCCTGTTTCCATGTCCATCAAGGCCTTTGCACGTGCTAAGGCCGCCAGTCAGGCCAAGGCCCATCCTAAACCTGCCCAGGCCCCTTCTTCTGATAAGCAGATCATGTCTCTGGCTGCAGATCTTATTTCCCTTATCAGGGGGTCTCAGCCTCATCCGGACAGGGGTTCTCAGCCACCTGCAGAGAAAAGGCCTAGAACTGAGCAGGCGGATGACCTGTCCTCGGATGAAGCTTCTGGGGATTCTGAGCACTCTGTCAACTCAAGAAGAACCCTTCCAGGCCTACGAGGACTCTGATGCTGAGGAATCTATTCCCTCTGCCTCCCCTCCAGAGGATTTCTCATTTGGGGAAGTTCTGCATTCCATGAGGGAACATTTTCAATGGCAGGGTCAGGAATTCTCTGACTCCAGGAAAAGGCTACGTACTTTCTTCAAGCTCCCCCAGCACAGACCTCTGGCTATCCCTCCAGTTATGGATGTTTTGGATGATGTGCCAACCCTGACTCTCTTCCTCCTGCTCCTGTCAAGCCGGACAGATATTATAGGGTCCCTGACACTCACAAGCACCTCTTTAAGGCCCACTCTGTGGATCTAGAAACTATTTCACAGGGCCCCAAGGGAGTGACTTCCTCCTCTGCCAAAAACCCACTGCCAGCTGACAGAGAAGCAAGGTCCCTGGAGAGATGGGGTAAAAAAGTATATACCTCTACTACCCTAGCCATGAGGTCTCTTAACTGCCTTTTTCACATGTTTCAGTACCAAGATTTTCTCCTGGATGATTTACAGAAAAAGGTAGCCTCTTCTGAGCCTATTGATAAAAAGGCACTGCAGGATCATATACATAACACTCAGCAGGTGGTTAATAACCATTTTCTGCAGTGTGGTTATGATGCAATGGAAGCTTCATGTAGGGCAGCTATGACTAGGGCTGTAATACGTAGACATGCTTGGTTGAAGGATCAATCTTTGCCTGACCATGTTAAAGTAAAGTTACTGGATGCACCTTTGGAGAAACAAAAGCTTTTTGGTGCTACTGCACAAGATGTATTGAAATCCATAGAGGAAAAAGCAAAGTCAGTACAGACAGTCAAGGATTTCCTTCAGGTTCAGACACCCAGATTCAGCAGAAACTGGCCCTCAAAGAATTGGTCCTTCCCCGGCTCTGACAAGTTTCAAAGGGGAAAAAGCAGACGAGCCAGGGGTAGAGGGCAACACCGAGGATCTTACAGGGGCCGCCAATGGCAACCTCCAAATCAAAGAAGTGGCGCAGACAGTTCAGCTGCACCACAGGGACAATCACAATGACTTCACTTTCGTACCGCCTACAAGGGTTCAAAGAGAAGCACCTTTGGGCGGAAAATTAGCCTTATTCTCACAAAACTGGCATATCTTAACCAAGGACAATTGGATTCTGGATTTGATAGACAAAGGCTACAGATTCCACTTCCACACATTACCAATAAGACAAGGCATGCCAAACCTGCCACATCATCAAAGGGCAGAGGCACTCTCTCAAGTTTCCAAGCTATTAAGTATAAAAGCAATAGAAAGGGTTCCTCCTCGGGAGCAAGGCCAGGGATTTTATTCAAGACTGTTCCTTGTTCCAAGAAAAGAAAACAAATGGAGACCCATACTGGACTTGTCAAATCTAAACACTTTCCTCATTGTGCCAAAGTTCAAAATGCTGATGTTGCAGCAACTTCTTCCCATGCTGGGCAAGGGGTCTTGGCTGGTCACTCTGGACCTCAAGGAGGCATACCTGCATGTCCCAATCAGACAAAGCTGCAGAAGATACCTCAGATTTCTTGCAGGAACAGAGCATTATCAATTCTCAGCATTGCCGTTTGGCTTGTCTACTGCGCCCAGAGTGTTCACGAAATGCCTGGCATCAGTAGTGGCACACTGCAGACAGCAGGGGATTCAAATATACCCCTACTCGGACGACTGCGTCATACAAGCAGACAACAAACAAACCTTAAAAGGGAATTTGGACTATGTCATGCATCTACTGCAGGCCTTGGGATACATGGTCAACATTCAGAAGTCAAAATTACTACCATCCCAAGAGATTACATTCCTAGGAGCCAAACTGGACACAGAAACACAAATGGCCTACCTCACAGAGGAAAAACAGCAGCATTTACCAGAGTACTTCAAAGGCCTAGCAAAGCTTTCCCAGCTGACTGCAAGGAAAATCCTGCAGGCCCTGGGTTTCATGGCATCTTGTATTCTTCTGATACCTTTGGCAAGAATTCATATGAGAAAGCTGCAATGGTATTTAAAAAACTTATGGTCTCAACACAGCAACAGCCTAGAGGACATAATCCCACTTATTCCATGCCTGCAGAAGGAATTTCTATGGTGGGCTCAAGCCAGTCAACTAAACAAAGGCATGTCTTTCAACAGACCTCAACCAGGCTAAATGATCACAACAGATGCCTCAGACCATGGATGGGGGGCGCACATGGAGGGCAGATGCATTCAAGGTCTATGGACGCCAAAGGAAAGACATCTGCACATAAACCAAAAGGAGATGTTGGCAGTGATACATGCCATCGAGACTTTCGAAAAAATCACTAACAAGGACAGACAACACCACTGTCATGTGGTACATAAACAAGCAGGGAGGCACTCATTCTTATCCCCTCTGCAGACTAACAATGCTTCTCTGGGAAAAATCCCTGAGCCTGAACATACACTTACAATCCCAGTTTGTACCAGGCAAGGACAATGTACTGGCGGACAATCTGAGCAGAAATTTCATGGATCCACACGAATGGATGTTGCACCCTCACATTTTCTCTCAACTGACAAGGACATGGGGAATACCGGACGTAGATCTTTTTGCTTCCCACTTAAATCATCACCTAGAAAAGTTCTGCACAAGGACTCACCACCCTCTAGCTTGGAAAACGGATGCTCTCTCCTTCAGCTGGAATTCTCTAAAAATGTATGCATTCCCTCCTCTGCCTCTGCTGACCAAGGTGATACTGAAATAAAAGCAGAACAACCAACAGGCATATTGATAGCTCCAGACTGGCCATAACTCAGACCAAACCATGGCCTCTGGCCCTATGGCCCCTGCTCCTAATGCAGCACAATTACAGGACTGTACATCAAGACCTGAAAACATTACATCTGACAGCCTGGAGACTTCCATGATTTCAACACCTAACTCTCTTTCCAAATCTGTTCAAGAGATCTTGCTGGAAGCACACAGACCTTCCACCAGAAAAACCTATTCAGCCAAGTGGAAGAGATTCAGCATCTGGAATGCCAAAAAGGGTCAGGACGCAGAACTACTGAGTATCCCTCAGATATTGGAATACTTGGCAGAACTATTCCATACTGGACTCTCATATTCCTCAATAAAGATTCATGCCTCAGCAATCTCAGCAAAATACAACTGTGACCCTCCAGTGTTTTCGCATCCTCTGCTAAGACAGTTTTTAAGAGGGATAAAGAATATCAAACCTCCCAGAAAACAGCCAGTACCTGCATGGGACCTCAACTATGTGTTGGAAAAACTAACTCTTCCTCCCTTTGAGCCAGCAGCATCCTCAGAAATGCAATTTCTTTCATGGAAGACTGCCTTCTTATTGGCAGTCACTTCTGCAAGAAGAGTTTCGGAGATACAGGCACTCAT
Organism: Protopterus annectens; assembly: GCF_019279795.1. NCBI lineage: Eukaryota > Metazoa > Chordata > Ceratodontiformes > Protopteridae > Protopterus > Protopterus annectens. The sequence continues at coordinate 5,842,529 of NC_056747.1, read as the reverse complement.
GGCAGTGCCCCCCTTCCTCATTTTCCATCAAGACAGAGTCTCCCTAAGAACCAATCCTACATTCATGCCAAAAGTTATTTCCAGGGTGTCTCTAAATCAAGCTATTCATCTGCCTACATTCTTCCCCAATCCTCAAAATAGGGGGGGGGGATTACTGCATACCTTGGACATACACAGACAACTACGCTACTACTTGGACAGAACTAAGGCCACCAGAAAGTCTGACCAGCTGTTTGTAGCCTATGCTGCTCGAGTACAAGGAAAGGCAATCTCCAAGCAAACAATTTCAAAATGGATTGGACACTGCATCAGATTCTGCTATTCTTTTCATGGAAAAGGTGTGCCAGCCAATATTAGGCCACACTCCACCAGAGCTATAGCCACTTCCACAGCTTTCCTAAGAGGAGTGGCAACAAAGGACATTTTAGAGGCTGCTACATGGAGCTCCGTGCATACATTTACCAAGCACTACCACCTGCCATTATACTCCAGATCCCGAGCAGGCTTTGCTTCGGCAGTCCTGCAGGGGATTATAGCTAAACCATCCTTATCATAGTTCCATCCACCCCCAGCTTGGCTATGATATTCAACCCATATGTTATGACTGCAGTTGCATATCTATCGGACATCTACATTTATGGTAGGTACAAAACTGTATGTTTTCCCTCCCTCCTTCCCCTCTTGGTAAAGGCCAAGGGCCTAACCCCTCTTCATACATCCTGATTGGGTTATCCTTCTATGGTATATTTGCTTGCAACTACTGATTTTTGATTATATTGCATTGCATGTATATAAATATAATTTATGTATTGCCTTCCTTCTGGGGGCACCTGACATCTGGGGCAAGAAAGACTGAAGAAAATGGCGTTGGCTGTGTCTTATATACCCCTGCCTCATTGACATCAGGAAAGAAAGCGACAGCAACCAACGCCGGACCTAGACTTTGTAATTTGGCCGACCGAGGACCCGCCTGACGGCAGAGAACCCATCTGTGATTACTACAGCTGTATTAGCACTCGAACATCTACATTTATGGTAGGTACAAAACTGTACTTTTTCTCCTCTCTTCCTGTACTTCCAAGAGTCCTGCAGAAGATTCATCTGGACTCCCCAAAAATGTTGCTAGTGACTCCTTTTGGTTACAACAGCACTGGCTCCTCCTCTTAATGCATCTGGCCAGGGGCAGTCATCACAGGTTACCTCACAGGTCAGATCCTCACACAGGACAAGGGGTCTCTCATCCATCCACAATTGAGTACTCTGCAACTTGCATTGTGGGCGATCCCTTTCCAGCACCTCTTTTCTGTGGACGTGCTCAGGGTTTTACAGGAGGCAGGGAAACCCTCAACCAGAAAATCATGTCCAAATGGAAGAGATTTTCAGTCTGGTGTCATACTCCTAACCAGGACCTTTTTGCAGTGGGGGTCCTCTGGTCCTCTGTTATTTGTGTGAATTGCTCCAGTCTGGCTTGGCCTATTCTTCTGTGAAGGCCCATGTGTCAATATGTGGCGCATTGTGTGGCAACGGCTACTGTGGCTCTTGATGTGTATTTTATGTTAGTGCAAAACTTTTGTTGATCTGTTCTTGGATTACGAGGCAATTTTTGTCTGGTTGGGTCTGTGGTTACATGTGTCTGTGGTGTCTGAGTAGGTCAGCTTGAATTGCTTTGCTTTGCTTTTTGGATTGTTGGCTGGGTCATGGTAGTTTGGGCCACATAAGGAGAGTCCCACATTGGATTGCCTTGCTTGCCTTGTTGGGGATTTATGGCTGGGTCATGGTAGTTTGGGCCTCAGGAGGAGAGTCCCACATAGTATGGATGGCAAGGAACCAAGTTCTGCCTGCTGATGGAGAGAATGAGTGCAGGGTTTCAGTTTTGTTGGGACTGGATGGACTGTCTGTTTTGTGTGGAACATTGCTGAGTTGGAATTAAAGATGATGGAGGTGTGGATGGTGAACTTGAAAGGTGAGTTGTTGGTCTGAATACGGCCATTCAGGCCTTCATGTGGGGATCATTATAATGAATGGCAGAGGGAACCAGACTGGGACATGAATTCCTTTGCTGGCGTTGGTGATGGGATGGTGGAAGTGAGTTTAGTGAGGATGGCTGTAGTCACTTTATCGCAATTGAGCATGTTTGAGGAAGCTTATTGTGCCTTCAGATGTCTGTTTATGTGCATTGTCTTTGTGTTCCTTTCTGTGTATATGCTTATTTATGTTGTACAAGAGATAAGAGAACATAATTTTGTTCAACTGTGCACTTTTAATTGCTGTATGATTTAAATGACAGTAAAGTTTACTTACTTACTTACTTGGTCAATATGATTAGAGTCCAGACTACCTTTTTAAGTTTAGCAAAAGTGTTATTGGCATCTTGACAGCTAAATGCATTGTTGCTTGCAGTAACTTGTTTTCTTTTATTGTATGGTCTGTTTATATTAGAGTTCGATCACAGAGGTTAATTTTTAAAACTTGATATTGTATTTACTTCTAAGGGGGACAGCATTTGTATTTTTCTCTTAAGATAAGTCTCTCCACATACCCTGTTCTAGGAGAAATAAAATAAAAATTACACTCTGGCCTACTTTAATGAATTTAAGATTAGTAATTGTTCACCCCGTGGGTAAGTATCGGTTCTTGATGTTTCTAATTTCATTGAGTATGACATTGCACAAGATATTGAAAGAAAAGTGGGAATTTCTGTGGATGGCAAGAAGGTATATATAGGAGTGATAACCAAGGGCAGTTGACTAGTAAAGGGAGCAAGAGAACATTAGCAGGATGAAATGAAATGTTAAACATGAAGCAGGCCCAGTTCAAATAAGTGCATATGAATATGTCTGGGAAAGGAATCCGAGAGAAAGGGAAGCAGCAGCTGACACGTAAGGTAATGTGATATGTGATCAGGTAATGTGTTAGTGAAAGGGAAGCAGCAGCTGACACGTAAGGTAACGTGATATGTGATCAGGTAATGTGTTAGTGAAAGGGAAGCAGCAGCTGACACGTAAGGTAATGTGATATGTGATCAGGTAATGTGTTAGTGACAGGGAAGCAGCAGCTGACACGTAAGGTAATGCGATATGTGATCAGGTAATGTGTTAGTGAAAGGGAAGCAGCTGCTGACACGTAAGGTAATGTGATATGTGATCAGGTAACGTGTTAGTGAAAGGGAAGCAGCAGCTGACATGTAAGGTAATGTGATATGTGATCAGTTAATGTGTTAGTGAAAGGGAAGCAGCTGCTGACACGTAAGGTAATGTGATATGTGATCAGGTAACGTGTTAGTGAAAGGGAAGCAGCAGCTGACACGTAAGGTAATGTGATAAGTGATCAGGTAATGTGTTAGTGAAAGGGAAGCAGCAGCTGACACGTAAGGTAATGTGATATGTGAACAGCTAATGTGTTAGTGAAAGGGAAGCAGCAGCTGACACGTAGGGTAATGTGATATGTGATCAGGTAATGTGGTAGTGAAAGGGAAGCAGCAGGTGAGACGTAAGGTAACGTGATATGTGATCAGGTAATGTGTTAGTGAAAGGGAAGCAGCAGCTGACACGTAAGGTAATGTGATATGTGATCAGGTAATGTGTTAGTGAAAGGGAAGCAGCAGCTGACACGTAAGGTAACGTGATATGTGATCAGGTAATGTGTTAGTGAAAGGGAAGCAGCAGCTGACACGTAAGGTAATGTGATATGTGATCAGGTAATGTGTTAGTGAAAGGGAAGCAGCAGCTGACACGTAAGGTAATGTGATATGTGATCAGGCAATGTGTTAGTGAAAGGGAAGCAGCAGCTGACACGTAGGGTAATGTGATATGTGATCAGGTAATGTGTTAGTGAAAGGGAAGCAGCAGCTGACACACAAGGTAATGTGATATGTGATCAGGTAATGTGTTAGTGAAAGGGAAGCAGCAGCTGACACGTAAGGTAATGTGATATGTGATCAGGTAGTGTGTTAGTGAAAGGGAAGCAGCAGCTGACACGTAAGGTAATGTGATATGTGATCAGGCAATGTGTTAGTGAAAGGGAAGCAGCAGCTGACACGTAGGGTAATGTGATATGTGATCAGGTAATGTGTTAGTGAAAGGGAAGCAGCAGCTGACACACAAGGTAATGTGATATGTGATCAGGTAATGTGTTAGTGAAAGGGAAGCAGCAGCTGACACGTAAGGTAATGTGATATGTGATCAGGTGATGTGTTAGTGAAAGGGAAGCAGCAGCTGACACGTAAAGTAATGTGATATGTGATCAGGTAGTGTGATAGTGAAAGGGAAGCAGCAGCTGATACGTAAGGTAATGTGATATGTGATCAGGTAATGTGTTAGTGAAAGGGAAGCAGCAGCTGACACGTAAGGTAATGTGATATGTGATCAGGTAATGTGTTAGTGAAAGGGAAGCAGCAGCTGACACGTAAGGTAAGGTGATATGTGATCAGGTAATGTGTTAGTGAAAGGGAAGCAGCAGCTGACACACAAGGTAATGTGATATGTGATCAGGTAATGTGTTAGTGAAAGGGGAGCAGCAGCTGATACGTAAGGTAGTGTGATATGTGATCAGGTAATGTGTTAGTGAAAGGGAAGCAGCAGCTGACACGTAAGGTAATGTGATACTTGATCAGATAATGTGTTAGTGAAAGGAAGCAGCAGCTGACACGTGAAGGTAATGTGATATGTGATCAGGTAATGTGTTAGTGAAAGGAAGCAGCAGCTGACACGTGAGGTAATGTGATATGTGATCAGGTAATGTGTTAGTGAAAGGGAAGCAGCAGCTGACACGTAAGGTAATGTGATATGTGATCAGGTAATGTGTTAGTGAAAGGGAAGCAGCAGCTGACACGTAAGGTAATGTGATATGTGATCAGGTAATGTGTTAGTGAAAGGAAGCAGCAGCTGACACCTAAGGTCATGTGATATGTGATCAGGTAATGTGTTAGTGAAAGGAAGCAGCAGCTGACACGTAAGGTAATGTGATATGTGATCAGGTAATGTGTTAGTGAAAGGGAAGCAGCAGCTGACACGTAAGGTAATGTGATATGTGATCAGGTAATGTGTTAGTGAAAGGGAAGCAGCAGCTGACACGTAAGGTAATGTGATATGTGATCAGGTAATGTGTTATTGAAAGGGAAGCATCAGCTGACACGTAAGGTAATGTGATATGTGATCAGGTAATGTATTAGTGAAAGGGAAGCAGCAGCTGACACGTAAGGTAATGTGAAATGTAATCAGGTAATGTGTTAGTGAAAGGGAAGCAGCAGCTGACACGTAAGGTAACGTGATATGTGATCAGGTAATGTGTTAGTGAAAGGGAAGCAGCAGCTGACACGTAAGGTAGTGTGTTATGTGATCAGGTAATGTGTTAGTGAAAGGGAAGCAGCAGCTGACACACAAGGTAATGTGATATGTGATCAGGTAATGTGTTAGTGAAAGGGGAGCAGCAGCTGATACGTAAGGTAGTGTGATATGTGATCAGGTAATGTGTTAGTGAAAGGGAAGCAGCAGCTGATACGTAAGGTAGTGTGATATGTGATCAGGTAATGTGTTAGTGAAAGGGAAGCAGCAGCTGACACGTAAGGTAATGTGATATGTGATCAGGTAATGTGTTTGTGAAAGGGAAGCAGCAGCTGACACGTAAGGTAATGTGATATGTGTTCAGGTAATGTTTTAGTGAAAAGGAAGCAGCAGCTGACACGTAAGGTAATGTGATATGTGAACAGGTAATGTGTTAGAGAAAGGGAAGCAGCAGCTGACACGTAAGGTAATGTGATATGTGATCAGGTAATGTGTTAGTGAAAGGAAGCAGCAGCTGACACGTAAGGTAATGTGATATGTGATCAGGTAATGTGTTAGTGAAAGGAAGCAGCAGCTGACACGTAAGGTAATGTGATATGTGATCAGGTAATGTGTTAGTGAAAGGAAGCAGCAGCTGACACGTAAGGTAATGTGATATGTGAACAGGTAATGTGTTAGAGAAAGGGAAGCAGCAGCTGACACGTAAGGTAATGTGATATGTGATCAGGTAATGTGTTAGTGAAAGGAAGCAGCAGCTGACACGTAAGGTAATGTGATATGTGATCAGGTAATGTGTTAGTGAAAGGAAGCAGCAGCTGACACGTAAGGTAATGTGATATGTGATCAGGTAATGTGTTAGTGAAAGGAAGCAGCAGCTGACACGTAAGGTAATGTGATATGTGATCAGGTAATGTGTTAGTGAAAGGAAGCAGCAGCTGACACGTAAGGTAATGTGATATGTGATCAGGTAATGTGTTAGTGAAAGGAAGCAGCAGCTGACACGTAAGGTAATGTGATATGTGATCAGGTAATGTGTTAGTGAAAGGAAGCAGCAGCTGACACGTAAGGTAATGTGATATGTGATCAGGTAATGTGTTAGTGAAAGGGAAGCAGCAGCTGACACGTAAGGTAATGTGATATGTGATCAGGTAATGTGTTAGTGAAAGGGAAGCAGCAGCTGACACGTAAGGAAATGTGATATGTGACCAGGTAATGTATTATTGAAAGGGAAGCTGCAGCTGACACGTAAGGTAATGTGATATGTGATCAGGTAATGTGTTAGTGAAAGGGAAGCAGCAGCTGACACGTAAGGTAATGTGATATGTGATCAGGTAATGTGTTAGTGAAAGGGAAGCAGCAGCTGACACGTAAGGTAATGTGATATGTGATCAGGTAATGTGTTAGTGAAAGGAAGCAGCAGCTGACACGTAAGGTAATGTGATATGTGATCAGGTAATGTGTTAGTGAAAGGAAGCAGCAGCTGACACGTAAGGTAATGTGATATGTGATCAGGTAATGTGTTAGTGAAAGGAAGCAGCAGCTGACACGTAAGGTAATGTGATATGTGATCAGGTAATGTGTTAGTGAAAGGAAGCAGCAGCTGACACGTAAGGTAATGTGATATGTGATCAGGTAATGTGTTAGTGAAAGGAAGCAGCAGCTGACACGTAAGGTAATGTGATATGTGATCAGGTAATGTGTTAGTGAAAGGGAAGCAGCAGCTGACACGTAAGGTAATGTGATATGTGATCAGGTAATGTGTTAGTGAAAGGGAAGCAGCAGCTGACACGTAAGGTAATGTGATATGTGATCAGGTAATGTGTTATTGAAAGGGAAGCATCAGCTGACACGTAAGGTAATGTGATATGTGATCAGGTAATGTATTAGTGAAAGGGAAGCAGCAGCTGACACGTAAGGTAATGTGATATGTGATCAGGTGATGTGTTAGTGAAAGGGAAGCAGCAGCTGACATATAAGGTAATGTGATATGTGATCAGGTAATGTGTTAGTGAAAGGGAAGCAGCAGCTGACACGTAAGGTAATGTGATACGTGATCAGGTAATGTGTTAGTGAAAGGGAAGCAGCAGCTGACACATAAAGTGATGTGATATGTGATCAGGTAATGTGTTAGTGAAAGGGAAGCAGCAGCTGACACGTAAGGTAATGTGATATGTGATATGTGATCAGGTAATGTTTCAGTGAAAAGGAAGCAGCAGCTGATATGTAAGGTAATGTGATATGTGATCAGGTAATGTGTTAGTGACAGGGAAGCAGCAACTGACACGTAAGGTAATGCGATATGTGATCAGGTAATGTGTTAGTGAAAGGGAAGCAGCAGCTGACACGTAAGGTAATGTGATATGTGATCAGGTAATGTGTTAGTGAAAGGGAAGCAGCAGCTGACACATAAGGTAATGTGATATGTGATCAGGTAATGTGTTAGTGATAGAAAACAGCAGCTGACACATAAGGTAATGTGATATTTGATCAGTTAATGTGTTAGTGAAAGGGAAGCAGCAGCTGACACATAAGGTAGTGTGATATGTGATCAGGTAATGTGTTAGTGAAAGGGAAGCAGCAGCTGACACGTAAGGTAATGTGATATGTGATCAGGTAATGTGTTAGTGAAAGGAAGCAGCAGCTGACACGTAAGGTAATGTGATATGTGATCAGGTAATGTGTTAGTGAAAGGAAGCAGCAGCTGACACGTAAGGTAATGTGATATGTGATCAGGTAATGTGTTAGTGAAAGGGAAGCAGCAGCTGACACGTAAGGTAATGTGATATGTGATCAGGTAATGTGTTAGTGAAAGGGAAGCAGCAGCTGACACGTAAGGTAATGTGATATGTGATCAGGTAATGTGTTAGTGAAAGGGAAGCAGCAGCTGACATGTAAGGTAATGTTATATATGATCAGATAATGTGTTAGTGAAAGGGAAGCAGCAGCTGACACGTAAGGTAATGTGATATGTGATCAGGTAATGTTTTAGTGAAAGAGAAGCAGCAGCTGACACGTAAGGTAATGTGATATGTGATCAGGTAATGTGTTAGTGAAAGGGAAGCAGCAGCTGACACGTAAGGTAATGTGATCTGTGATCAGGTAATGTGTTAGTGAATGGGAAGCAGCAGCTGACACATAAGGTAATGTGATCTGTGATCAGGTAATGTGTTAGTGAAATAGAAGTAGCAGCAGACATGTAAGGTAATGTGATATGCCGTCAGGTAATGTTTTAGTGAAAGGGAAGCAGCAGCTGACATGTAAGGTAATGTGATATGTGATCAGGTAATGTTTTAGTGAAAGGGAAGCAGCAGCTGACACGTAAGATAATGTGATATGTGATCAGGTAATGTGTTAGTGAAAGGGAAGCAGCAGCTGACACGTAAGGTAATGTGATATGTGATCAGGTAATGTGTTAGTGAAAGGGAAGCAGCAGCTGATACGTAAGGTAACGTGATATGTGATCAGGTAATGTTTTAGTGAAAGAGAAGCAGCAGCTGACACGTAAGGTAATGTGATATGTGATCAGGTAATGTGTTAGTGAAAGGGAAGCAGCAGCTGATACGTAAGGTAACGTGATATGTGATCAGGTAATGTTTTAGTGAAAGAGAAGCAGCAGCTGACACGTAAGGTAATGTGATATGTGATCAGGTAATGTGTTAGTGAAAGGGAAGCAGCAGCTGACACGTAAGGTAATGTGATATGTGATCAGGTAATGTGTTAGTGACAGGGAAGCAGCAGCTGACACGTAAGGTAATGTGATATGTGATCAGGTAATGTGTTACTGAAAGGGAAGCAGCAGCTGACACGTAAGGTAATGTGATATGTGATCAGGTAATGTGTTAGTGAAAGGGAAGCAGCAGCTGACATGTAAGGTAATGTGGTATGTGATCAGGTAATGTTTTGGTTGGCCCACAAGTATGAAAACAGCGAACAGTATGTACGCTTCACTTTTCCCACTCCCCTTTTTACTCTGTCATGTTGCCTGTCTTTTCTTCCAGTGCTCTTGAAATCATCTTCGTAAGTGTCAAGTGGCCTTGGTTAACATAGTCCTTTATGCAGAGTAAGAGATATTTAATTGAACGTTTTTATAATCCCGTTATGAATATACTATGTCTTGTCTTTCCATTCCATATAACATACGATTTCTTGTGTGTTTTGTAATTTTTATTGGTGTGCAATTAGTTTAATTTACTATTAACAACTCAACTCTTGGAACAAGTAGCAGAAAACAAAAGCTGTGTTCCAGGGAAATGAAGTGTAATCTTCCTACTGCTTGTTAAAATCAGCATTGTCCAATTATACCTATTGGTAAATTACTTTGTTTTAGATATGCAGATAAAAGTTTCCTATTTATTTATTTGTAGACCAGATTATTAGCAAAGTAAGAATGCACAAACATCTTAAAATCATTTTAAAAATGTTTGTATTTGAACTTGAATATTGCTTTTAGTACTAGAAGGCTCCAAAGCATGATGCTGGAGTTACTCATTCCTAGTTTCCGTATCCTTAGATGTCATGTCTGTAGACGGATGGCCCATTGTTAAACCTTATGACTTCCTCATTAGGTAAGTGTACAGCTGTTTTCTTCAGGCTTCATGCTCACTCAATTTCCAGTAAAGTGGGAAAAATGAAAAAGAAGGGAGTACCAAAACTACTAAGAGGGCCTTTACCTGCAAGGAAATGAACTGTTAAAGAGACAGTATTGCAAGGAGGAAGGTGGACATTTCATTCAGAAAGAAAAAAACATTTTTTCACAAGATGAAATGGAGTTATCCAACCATCTTTGTGTGGACAGAGGATCAAAATGTTGATAAAATCTTAAGAATGCATGTGTCATATATATCCGCTCTTGCAGTTCTTTGAAAAATATTATTAATTCCATTTTATTTAAAAGGAAGAGAGTTTGACCATGACTGTAAAGGGGTCCTTGACCCATTGCCCCCACTAGTTTAACAAGTCAAGTGACCTTTACATGCCTTCTAAGTATGTTTGCCTGTTATCATTCATTAAAGCACAGTGTGTCAGTGTGTAAGTAGTTAAATGGATCCTACCTGGGCTGCTTCAATGGTAATAGCAGGTGTGATGTGGAGAGCACAGTGTCTTACAGCTGCAGGGCTGTCTTTACTGCTTTCCTGCAGCTGATTTGTGTGTGTGGAGTTTTGTATACTGTCCTCGTGTCTACATAGGTTACTGCTGCAAGCTCCGGTTTATTCCTGCATCACAAAACATGCTCTGAATCGCCTCGTCTGAACTGTCCATACTTTTTTTTAAATTATTTATTTATTTAACAGTTGTTGACTGGGAATGTCCGACTAGGTTCCACAGAGCCTGTTTTCAGCGGAGGCCCGGGGAGAAATGCTCCAGACTTTTGCAGTGGATTTACCTGCGAGACCTTAGGTCATGGGTAAGAATGATCAATAGCAGACCATTTGTTATACCTGACTAACAAATGCATTCAATAAAGAAAGAAATAAAACAAAAAAATAATTAAAATTAAAGCAGTTTACAAAAATGTTTAAACTTATTTAGTATAAAAATGAAAGCAGTGGGTTCATTTGTATGCTTTGTATTTTACTCTTTACAAGGGAAGTAGGATATGATTCATGCCCCTGTATGGGGTTTCTGCCACCATCCTCTTATTACTAATATTTAATATCCCCGAGGTTGTAGAGACATGAAGAGAAATGAATACTTGGTTTTAAATTCAAACCAGATGAACATCTTTGCTGCAGCTGTGCGACCTCAGAATTGTATGTGACCCTCGGGTATGGGATATGAGTATCAGCAGCTTTTACCCCACTGCAAAATCTTTGGAGGACCACTTTTTACCTGTCTTTGTCTGTCCTCAATAGTACATGGAGTCCCATACTTTGAACAGGAAAACCTTCAGCTTTTTTCCCTATGCTGTCTTCTGCAGTTCGGTATTTCACAGTGTCAAACTGTGACATCTGTTTAACTGATGAAATTCATGAGCTGCTATATTATACGAAGTGCAAAAACTTACTCAAAATTTCTATTAACTGATATTCATTTGGAAAAGCTTTGTCCTTGAAGCAAATGTATGCCTCATTTTTTGGAACTATAAAAAAGGAAGCAATGTAATTTTAATTTACAGCCAGATAAAAGCATTCATATTGAAGAGCTGTTATTGTCTCCTCTTTTTATAAAATTTAAAGCTGAGGAGCTGCCTTTAAACACCCTATAACTGAAATAGGAACCTTAACAGAGAGTAAGTGGGGGGTGTATGAAAGTTAGAGAATCTAAAAAGTTACTTCTGTGAGAACCTCTGAATACAGATCTTATTAACACATCAGTGCCAGGATTTTCATACTTTTAATTCAACATTATCTACTGCTGTTTGTCCAAGTTAATGTTATAAAGGTGGAAGGTGTTAGTAGCACTATAACTTGCACAAGGTTTGCTCGATTGTCAGTTCAAGGTTTTCTCTGTGGTGGCACTTCACATGGGAATTTCTCCTCACCAGTATGTTAAGAATAAGGATGCCAGAGGGCCATCTCCTACACCATATGTATGTGGGTGTGTCCCCCTTAAGAAAGTTTAGATCTTGTTTATCACTGCATTTTTTCCATTAATAAATGTATACACACTGCGTGCTCATTCACTCTTTATAGATCGGATGTCGGTACAATACCTTTGTGCAGGGTTGTTAACAATAAACTGGACATCACAAATGTGGTTAATAGTTAACCTCCCTGACAGGGAGGTGAATATTGCACTGTTTCGGCTTTTCCAGGTTTGGGGTCGCCACAGCAGAACTCCGGTCCACTAACGATTGGCAGTGGATTTTTACTGTGCCGAGTTGCCAGCCCGACGCCCAACCTTCAAAGAAGGCACACCTGTTCACGCATGCACCTACCTGCATGTCTTTAGACATCACTCAACCACGGGGAGGACATGCAGACTCCACACAGAAGGCGCTCCAGCTGAGAATCAAATGGGGGAACTTCTTGCTGTGAGGCGACAACACTAACCGCTGCACCACTGCGGCCAAGAGCGTGCCTTTATCTGCACTTCTTTCTTGTAAAGTTATACGACACAATCATTAGCAATGACCATACCTGCTGGCTGCTTGTATAGCGTACATCTAACAAGGCCATAATGTCACAACTGTTACCACCCTGTGATTCAGGGTTAACAAATTCAGACATGAGCATATCTCATCATCATTTTTACATGATTACTGATTGCTTGAGACCATTTTATCAAACAGGCAAGGATTAATACTTTGGATAAGTAACCCTGAGGTTGTGTGACCTCATAGTTAGTTATAGTAGTTAAGAGGGTACAGGATGTTTTGCCCTCTGAAATAGGGGGTATGTCTGGGGCCTTGCCTGCCACATAAAGCATGTTGACCCTTGCCTGTGTAATGAATTGAGATTAGTGTTGTAGGTTCCATTGAGAAGATACTCTGTCTAGTCAGTGTACTGTATTCTCCAGCAGCTCGAGCACTTTCTGTCCAGGAGACTGTGCCCACACCATTTGCTGGTTTACTGTAGCAGGACCACACTTATTAGGAAACTTGGCAAAGAGCAGTGGGCTGAGCTTCCTTTGAGCAGAATGCAAATCATTCAGGGAGGTTTGGGTCATTGATCTAATGGCTGTTAGTTTGCGAGTTGCTACAGAATGTGTGTTATCAGTCAGCCTGTGGGTTATTAAACACAAGAAAAGTACCCCAAACCTTTAGAATGGACAGAGCAGATGAGCGTTGTTCTTTCTTAGCTGAAACTTTGATTTATTTATCATTCTCTGTGCTATTTCTAAATGGGGAGCTTGTCTACTATTTGTTTCTGTATTTGCTGACATTTGATTAACTGGAAAATTCCAAATGGGTAGGAGCCCATTTTCAGTGAAGTCCAGAGGGAAAGCTCCAAAGTACTGCAAAACATTTTAATAAAAATAATTTTACAATCTTTACTACAAAAAATACATTTTAAATAATTATACCAAATTAGACGTAATATGAAAGCATTGGTTAAGACTACATACAAGTTATATGACAATGATTTAATAGTTTTTTTGCCAGTTTATAGACCAATTAAGTTAGTATAATACAAGCAGGAATTGCAATATGAAGTGAGAAAAAAAGCAGGCTTATGGTATACTCTGAGAGAAAGCCAGGGCAGAGAAATTGGTAGAAGTAAGAAAGTTAGTGAAGAAGAGAGAGTAAGGAGATGTAAGGTATGAGCGAGTATTTGTTCACATTTAGGGATATAGTATATCCTGGTGTTGAGCAGGAATAGAGCCAACTTTTGGCTAGGAAGTCATTCAGAATGGTTTTGAAGGATATGAGACCAGGGTATTGGTCTAATGGATGGAGAGGAGTTCCAGGCCTAAGCAACATGGTACAGGTACAGACTGTGCCCAGCGGGTTTGATAGGTTTATGGATAGACTATTAGTTTGTGGTCACTGTATTATAATGACCGACTAGGAACATAGTTGTGTAGACTGTTATTTTGTGCTGGGCAAGCAGATGGATTCTAGATAATTTTATAGGTAATAAGAAGCTGCATGTATAGGCTTTTTAGTGACATACAGTGGTGGGTTCTGAAAGGGTATTTGCTGCAAATTTTGCAACTTTGTTATAGCATTGTTCAAGTTTTAATTTTTGTGAAGCCTAGAGGTTAGTGAGCATGGGAGAGCCATAAGGAAATGTGGGGAGGACAGAAGTAGTGGCAAGTGTAGCTTTAGTTGTGTCAGTCAGAAAGTTTTTGGCTCTATAAAACACTCCTAGTTTTTGATGAGTTTTTCTTACGCAGTTTTGTATATGCAGATCGAATTTAAAATTATCATCCACTATCATCCCTAATAAACTGTGACAAGTGACTTCACTGGTTTTATTATCAAGGCAGATGACTTTAAATTTTGGTTTTTCATGGGAGAAGGATTTGAGGAAGGGCTGAGCATGAGTTGTCGGTTACAAAGCCATGTTTCAGTTGCTGTTAAAGCTTCTTGAGTAATTTCTGGAGGTGTGCCATGTTGTCAGATAACAAAAAAAAAATGAAAAGGCTGCGTAACCAACGCTCTTTCTCTCTACTGTCTTACAATTAAACAAAGCCTGTTTTTATATGAAATTAAAAAGTGCATATAACATGAAATTCCCAATCAAGTGACTACAATTAATTAAAAGCATTTAAATATTTAAAGGGAAACCTTACATAGTAAAATATGAACTTATGCAAAAATTACTGTTGTAATAAAAGATATCTAAAATGTTTATATAGATTTGTTTGCAACAGTAAAAAAATGCATATTTAGAAAAAAATATGAATAGACAGCTGTAGAATTTACACTCATAACTTAGTAGCACGCAATTGTAAAATACTGTTTAAAGAAACAGTGTCATTCAAACCAGGATATTCACTGGTGTTTAGCCCCAAGGGATTTTGAAAAACTTGTTCTAATACCATGAAATAATAAAATGTATTAGTATTACAAACTATCTTATGTTTAAAAAGAGCATTAGAATCTTTATTTTCATTAATATCATAATAATGCTCTTGTATTCTTTGTTTAAACTGACATTCTGGTTTTCCATTGTAGAAACAAAAGGCTTAGATATACCACACTTTTACTAATACAATCATATCTAGAGGTAGATTTAAACTTATAATTAACACTTTTAAGTATAAGTCACTTCCTTCAAAAGTATATTTATATTACCCACGAGCACCACATTTTTTGATGCTGATTGGTTTCTTATAATGTTGATTTGTGCAAAATTGTATGTCCATCTCTAGTTTCTATTTAATGTTAGCATTTCTAGAGAAAGTAAAATGAGGTCTACTACCTAACATTTTACACAAATCTCTATCATGTGAAATTATATTCTAGTTATTAGTAATAAGTGACAAAATATGATTACTATCCATAATATTTGTAATATTTTATACACATAATATTTCCACATCTCTCTCTCTCCCTCCTCAATGTATGGTCCTGAGGTATAGTTGAGCCTTCCACAGGTGAATCCAGCTACCTGAGCTTTCCTGTAGCCCACTGGCCCATTCTGGTTGGAAAATTACCAACATCCAAGTTCTTCCAATGCGCACTCCTCTCCAGTGATTTTATCTAAGTGAATCCAGCTACCTGAACTTTCCTGTAGCCCACTGGCCCATTCTGGTTGAAAAATTACCAACATCCAAGTTCCTCCAGTGCGCACCCCTCTCTAGTAACTTTATCTAAGTGAATCCAGCTACCTGAGCTTTCCTGTAGCCCACTGGCCCATTCTGGTAGGAAAATTACCAGCATCCAAGTTCCTCCAGTGTGCACCCCTCTCCAGCAACTTTATTTAAGTATGTACATCTCATCAAATAAGGTTTCAGCAACTTTTTAATCCTGTGACTATTCCTGCGTTGGCTCTATCTTACCTGCTCACTGTACTGTACTGTCATTTTTCTCCTACACACCTGTTTTCTGCCCCTCTTCTAACCTCCCTCGAATCTGTTATACCTCTCTGTAAAAGATACCTCCAATCTGAACTGCTTCTTCTACCTACCTAATTGACTCTTTCTGTCTGCTCCACTCTAAGCCAGTAACTAGCTTACCCCTCTCTACCTCTCTTAGCCACTTTCCTCTCCTGTCACCTCGGTAACTGTGTCTACCTTCTATATTCCTGCTGCTCTGAACTTAGCCCTTCTACCAATGCTCTTGCCCTGACACCTTTGCTTCCCTGATTGTTTTTGCAATCCTTCCTTGTGGGTGTAGCCCCGCTCCATTCACCCTCACTATGCAAGGGCTGTCTTCGCTCCTCTACCCTACCCCCATTCCCACCCACCCCATACAACTACCTTTATACCTAACCAGCCTTCCCCTTCCTGTACCACCAACCAATAATCCTCCACTTCCAGCCCACCTCTACCCCCATTCAAGTAATCTGCCAATCTTCTAAACATCACTTCCTCTACAACTCTATCCCTTCTCATACTCTCCTCTTCTTTTTCATATTCTATTTAAATCATGTATTGTTTACTATTATCTTTCTTACTTCTCCTTATTCTTTACTCATCCACCTCTTATCATTCTACTCTCTATAACCCTTACCTTTGTTCACCAACTTCTCACTGTTATGATAGCTTCATAAATACTTATTATACTTCTATCTCTCCTAGTCTAATGACTTCCTCATCCACTAGCCTATTCAAACTATCTATACTAGAGCTGGTCAAACCTAGGTCATAACTATAGAAACTCTATCTCTTATCTACTAAACTCTCTCACCTCACTAAAAATATACTTTGTTATGGAGATATCCATCCCAATCCTGGCCCCTCTTCAACTCACACCCCCTCTCTCTATCAAAACCTACCTCTACCACTACTTCTTCTCTGCCCCATACCCTCTCCTCTCATAACAACCAGCCCCTATCTAAACAGTCTTCTCCTACCAAACAGTTAACTATTCACTCATGGAACATTCAAAGTATGACAAATAAAGTCACTGAGTTACACTCTTGGATATCTCTCAACACCCCTCAGATTCTCTCTCTATCTGAAACTTGGCTCAAACCACATATCACAAATAGTGAAATACTCCCACCTGACTATAATATCTTCTGATCAGATAGACTAACAAAAAAGGGGGTGGTGTGGCCATCCTTTACTCTAACAACCTTAATTTCTTTCCCTTCCTTTCACCAATTCCAGATTTCCACCCTGCTGAACTCTTAATACTCAACTACCACCTAAATACTTATAAAAGGGCTGCTATTGCCTCCATCTATATTCCTCCTGGCAAAAATCTGCCCTTTCTTGAAAACATCCTGTCCTGGTTCTCCCTTAACATATCCATTTATCCTTGGTGATGTCAACATCAACTGGACTAACCTCTCAGCTGACTCACTCCAACTCAGTATAGACCTCCATGGCTTCCATGAACTCATGACTTCCCCCACCTGCTTTCAGAAAAACTCCTCCTCTTGCTCCACTATAGACTGGGTCCTCACTAATACACCCCACCAGTACCACAATCCCTCCACCCTACCCCAACACCGTTAGTGACCATCCGCCTACCTCTGTCTCAAGACATAACTCACACATTCCTAAATCCCACCTAATCAGAGACTGTAGAAAATTATCTACTTTCAATTCTACCCAATTTAATGATATTCACCACAATGTAGACGGGTCCATTCTTAAGCATCTTCCCCTAAATGATACCATCAGTACCTTTAATAGCACATTCCTGAGTATTCTTAACTCTCTAGCTCCCACTAGGAAGATCGGAGTTAAATCTAATCATACTCCCTGGCTCTCCAATGAAACTAAAGCATTTATGAAACAAAGGGACAGTGCTTGGAAAGCCTGGACTAAAACTAAAGAACCACCTCTTCTCCTTAAATACAGATAATTAAGGAACCTTACTAAAACATACTATTAATGACAAAAAGCAGTACTACAGTTCTGCTCATTTCAACAACAAAAAGAATCCTCGCAAATTTTGGTCTACTCTCAACAACATCCTCTCTCCTGGTAACCCCTCTAACCCCTCACCCTACCCTAACTCCTCTTCTCAAGAAATAGCCACCCTTCTAAATAAACACTTTATCTCATCCATTCATAACCTTCTAAACACCATGCCAAACCCTACTTCTACATCCTCCCCTCCAAGTCCCTCTGATGCTGCATTATTTTCCTTTCAGCCTGTACCTACTAACTATATCACATCTCTACTTCTAAAGTTAAAACCTTGCTTTCCCTCCACTGACAATCTACCTCTTACTTTCCTAAAATTTGCAGCTGACTCTACTGCCTATCCTATATCCATACTTATTAATAGATCTATCATTCTTTACTATACCTCTTCACAAAGGTGGCATCTCCACAGACCCCTCTAACTACCGACCCTTTGCCTTTCTGTCCCCCCTCTCCAAGATCTTAGAAAAATGTATTCACGCTCAGCTTGTCAATCACCTCCTTAAGCACCAGCCACTTACTCCTACCCAACATGGATTTCGCCCTCACCATAGCACCAGCTCAGCCCTTCTCTCCTTTACACATACCATAGCTGATGCCCTTGACAGCAATGTACTAGTTTCCTGTCTCTTCCTAAAAGTTTCTAAAGCTTTTGATACTGTCTGTCATCCTTTACTACTATCCAAACTCACCAAGTTACACCTATCTTCCTCTTGTCTCACTTGGTTCAGTAGCTACCTATCTGGCAGAGAACAATCAGTTAAATGGCTCTCTTCCTCCTGTCCTTTCCTTCCCATCTCCACGGGTGTTCCAAAAGGCTCCATCCTGGGACCCCTGTTGTTTAATATTTTTACTAACAATCTTTATACCTCTTGCAAAGAATGCTTACTCATTTAGTATGCAGATGACTCCACACTTATATCCATCTCTAACAATATCACTGGACTTCACTCCCTATCCCAGCAATCCCTACTATCACTGGACTTCACTCCCTATCCCAGCAATCACTACTATCACTGAACTTCACTCCCTATCCCAGCAATCCCTACTATCACTGAACTTCACTCCCTATCCCAGCAATCCCTACTATCACTGGACTTCACTCCCTATCCCAGCAATCCCTACTATCCCTGAACTTCACTCCCTATCCCAGCAATCCCTACTATCCCTGAACTTCACCCCATATCCCAGCAATCCCTACTATCACTGGACTTCACTCCCTATCCCAGCAATCCCTACTATCACCGGACTTCACTCCCTATCCCAGCAATCCCTACTATCACCGGACTTCACTCCCTATCCCAGCAATCCCTACTATCACTGAACTTCACTCCCTATCCCAGCAATCCCTACTATCACTGAACTTCACTCCCTATCCCAGCAATCCCTACTATCACCGGACTTCACTCCCTATCCCAGCAATCCCTACTATCACTGGACTTCACTCCCTATCCCAGCAATCCCTACTATTGCCGGACTTCACTCCCTATCCCAGCAATCCCTACTATCACTGAACTTCACTCCCTATCCCAGCAATCTCTACTATCCCTGAACTTCACTCCCTATCCCAGCAATCCCTGAACTTCACTCCCTATCCCAGCAATCCCTACTATCACCGGACTTCACTCCCTATCCCAGCAATCCCTACTATCACTGGACTTGCTCCCTATCCCAGCAATCCCTACTATCACTGGACTCACTCCCTGTCCCAACAATCCCTACTTTCCACTGAACATTGACTCTTCAGCATCTTACTAATCGTTAATCCCAAAAAGACCAGGCTCCTAATTTTTCTCCCCCGCTCTCTCTCTCATCACAAAACTTCTTTTATCATCACATTTCAAACAATACAAGTATCCATCCTGATCCCCACACAAAACCCCTGGGGGTCATTATTGACAATGAACTAAAATGTAACCTACATATCCTACACCATATAAAAGAAATTTCACCAGAAATTAGGCATGTTATATCGGAATAAGCAATTTCTAACACCTGAGTCTAGACTTACCTTAGGTCAAGCACTCCTCCTCCCCTCCCTCTCATATGCTGTCCCAGTCCTTACCAATATACAGGCCACCACTCTAAACAAACTCAAACAAACCTACCACAGAATAGCCAGATTCGTTACTAACTCCCCTTACAATACTCATCACTGCATTGCACTGAACTCTCTTCAATGGCTTGCGCTGCCTCACCTTCTACAACTTTATCAGTTTCACATGCTACACTCTATACTCTTTAAACCCTCCAACTGTCCAGCTCTGTCTTCCCTAGTTTGTATCTACACCCCTTCTAGGTCCCTCTGAACTTCTAACCAACATTTACTGATAGTCTACCAACGTAAAAAGTCCATAGGCAAACTACTTTATAAGCACTCTGTTGCCCTTGCCTGGAACAAACTTCCTCTCTATCTACGGTCCATTTCCCACACTTCTCACTTTAAAAATGAATTAAAACATCACCTTCTCAACTCTAGAACCTGCCATTGTCATGACCCCACCTAGTCTTCTCCCTTCATAATTAGTACCGTTTCTTACTGTGCTCACAAAATGATCTATAATGCATGTATATAACTTCATATACCTACCACATGATTATTGAACCATTTAATGGAAAACGATGCTACTCAACTTTTGTTTGTTTTAGAATTATCTCTATGCATACTATACCAATATTTGTATACAATGACTCTGTATCTAATTGCTGTTCTGTACTTTCTGTGTATAATTGTACTATGCTTTACAAATGTACCACTGGAGCTTTTCTCCTCGGGTCTCCACTGAAAATGGGCCACAAGCCCAGCTAGACAAACCCGGTCAACAAATGTCAATAAATAAATAAATATCTCGGCCTCCCCTCAGTGACTTCTTTATTGCTATAGCTGTAAGTTAAATCTGTTCCCAAGATTGGTTTAAGTTTTTGTTGCCTTCTCTGTACAATCTTCTGTCTAATGTTTATAAGCATATCCAAGTGGTAACCCCTCATCAAAAACATATTAACCAGAACATTTAACTCAATAAATAAATAAATCTGAATCATCGGAAATAATTCTCGATAATCTAATCATTTGACTCTTAACTAAACTTTTTTTCCTGTTTGATAGGGTGGTACATAGCTACTAAAGTGAAGCTAACAGTTGTAGAAAGTTGCTTTTCTACTATTAGCAGACTTAAATTTTCCTATCTGTAAATCCTTAATCACTGAAACATTTAAGTAATTGATATTGACACTAGAGCATTGATAAGTAAATTTAAAAAATATAGTAGTATAATTGTTATGTCATAAATTGAATCAGCTGTTCACAATAAATATATTATCCAAAAATCAAAACAGGGTTATAATATTAGAACAATATGAAGAATTAAAAACAACCTTCTGTTCCCAAAACCACGTATGTAAATCACCAAAAAGTGGGGCTCATGCAGCACCCATCGCCACCCCACTAATTTGCTCGTAGTATTTCCCTTCAATATAAATATAATTGTTCTTCAAAATAGTTTCCCTAAAAGCTAACTGGGGTGAAATACTCTGATTTTATTTGGCCCGAAAATTTCCTCAAATCCTTAAGAATGTATGAATATTTAGACCTTACAGATACACGGTTTGGGGTTTGATACTCATATTATGTAATTGGCTAGGCTTGGCTAGGTGTAAAATGGGTAACAAGGACAGTTAGCCTAGTACTAATCTATGAACCTATGAAATGTTTAACTACTCTATCTCCATAGAGTTCCAGCAGGTGAGGTTTTGAACCACCCACCGCAGCAATTGGTCTAAAAGGAGGTTCCTCAGTGTTCTTATGAACTTTTGGAATACTAGATATGCACGGGGACTATATGATGTTGTGCATGTAAAAATCATAACAATTTATTATCAGTCACCCCATGGCTAACCAAATCCTTGGGAAATAAATACGTTTTGCTGTCTGCAATATTAATCTCATTTTTAGACATCCTTATCATTATTAAGTAGGTTGAATATCCTGCTAGAATAGTCAAGGGTGTTCATGGTTGTGAGATGTGCAGACAAGTGTATCTGTATACTGTATCAGGGAGGCCTGATGTGTGGAGGGTGTTGGTGAGAATCTTAAAGAGGAGGGGCCAAGGATACAGCCTTGTGGTACACCAGTGGTGACTGGGAGGTATGGAGAGAGGGTGGAGTGCCATTTTACTGACTGCCCAATTGTCTCACTGTTATTTTTGCAATAAGATCATAAAACTTTTTTGAACTAGCATAGAAATATTGTGAAAATCGTTAATTCGTTGAACCACAGTTACAGTTTATTAAGCAGATGGCTGTGTCATCTCTGAAATGCTTGGTCTATTGTATTTATTTTTAAAGTTATCCATCATGTCCTTGCAGCTAAGTAATGAAAATATGCAGTAATTTCCTGAAGTGTGTTTAACCATATTTTGTTTTTTCTTTTGTTATGGAGGATTTAATATCTCAGTGGAACAGCTGCTGCTGCTAACTGAAAAACCCAATGAACTTCCATTTAATATCAAAGAAGACATAACTGATGTTCGTCTAGTTCTTCCTGGATTCACCTCAGCTAGTAAGTAGATGGCTAGTAATGGAGTGAATTGGCTTAACAATTCATATTTAAGACCTCAGATGGAAAAAGATGAAAACTTGACTAATGATGAATAAATATCAAGTATATCCAAGATGTAACAAATGCCATTTATTTATGAACTTTCCTAAAATATTGTAATTAATCTATGATTAAACTGGACTTGCACAGTATAATTAAACAGTGAAGTCACAGGATCTTACTTGCAGCATTTAGTCAGGATACAGTAATATGTGCTGTCAGATAATAGGGCTGTCTGGTACAGTACATGATTAGTAAAGTCAGTGGAAAAATATATAATCTAAATACACATTTCAGTGCAATATTTATTCAGCATTAAGCAAATTTTCATTTGATCCTGTCAAGTACCATACAAAATGATTGTGTTGTAAAGGCCTGCAACAAATACTGAAGTCCTTGCTGCTCAAAGACCGTAGTTTCACAGCTGAGAATTCTAGTCTCTTGGGTGCTCATTGGCTGCCACTCGAGTTTTGTACTCAGGCAATGTGCAGCAGTTGTGTGGAGAGAGTGCTGGTGGTGCTGCCCACACAGATATGGAGTTCAGGTAAAGTAAATCCATCATCGGGGGGGTAGTAGAAGTTTAGGGTTCAGGTTTAGAAGGCAAAAGAAGAATTTAACATTAGGGTTAGGGAGTGGAGATGGAGATTAGAATTAGGGAGTGACAATAAGTTTTAAGTTTTCTGGGATGATAGTAAGCTTTAGGGTTAAGGATTGATTGGAGAGTTTAGGGTAAGGGAATGATTGGGGAGGTTAGAGTTAGGGCGTGATCAGAGAATTTAGGTTTAAGAAGAATGGGAGAAGAGTTTAGCCTGGGGAAACAATCAGGGAATTTAGGATAGAGAGTGGTAGTATAGGGAGTGAGAGGGAAATGTAGATTTCATCACCCAGATGGAGTTTTAGGGTTAGGGTTGAAGATCAAGGTTTCAGATTAGGATTAGAAACAAGGTGGAGTTTTCGGGTTGCAGTTAGGATTTTGGGAGAGCAATACATCTTACTAGGGTTAGGCTGTAGGAGGACTAGGTAATTTAATAAGTTCAGACTAGTGGCAGGTAGGTCACTTGCCCTGTCCAGCAAGTCAGATGTGAGCTAAAAACATGTAAACACTTATTATAGATCCTCGTACATATTCATAGTCGTGCAACAAAAATAATGCGATATACAGGATTATGATCAGATCTCGGGTCATAACCAATTTTTGTGTTTGAGACATGGATGACCTTGAAGATGTAGCTGAAAGCTGAATCTTGGCATCCATGTTGAGAGCGCATAATAAAGCATTATGATCAGCGAGATCTGATTATAATTCTTTGTTGTGCATGGAGTTTTATCTGCTCCGAGTACTGTGAATTACAGTAAAAAGTGTAGGTGTGTGAAGTGTATTACCAGCTTTCAGAACCTTTGGAAGCCAATAAAACCCTGAGTCAGGCCAAACCAAGTGCCCCTCTGAAGAAAAATGTTTAAAAGCTATTAGACACCTCATTTTGCCATACATTTTGTTTTTACGTCTAGCAGATAAAAGTACCTAACAGGTATTAAAGGTGTTTTACTTCCTGCTGCTGTTCTTTGTTGGCCAGCACTGTCCACTGTTACCCCTGGTACAAAGCCCAGTCTTAACATCATTTAGGCATGCTTAACAAGCTTTGTTAAGCACCTTTATGATGTCAGAAAGCTTCTTAAGAAGCTTGTCTTTTTTCAGGATTTTGGAATGTAATCATGGTGCTCAGTGCAAAACATTTCTGTTACTGTATGTTCAGTTTAAGCCTCGTCACACATTTTATATCTTATTACATGGAGGGTGACAGACAGCTCAGAACTGCTTCCTAACAAACACTGTAATTTCCATGTTAATCCAGCTATAGTAATATTGTCATGCAAGCTACGTTTCGTGCAGGTACTTGTGATTCATTTTCTTTTTCCCTAACCATCCATGTGACAAAATACTGCTTTGGCTAGTTTGCATGGTAATATAAATATGCTGATTACTCAAATATGCTCATGATTTATTAAGCAGCCATCCAAGGTTACATATCTGAGCAGGTAACCGGTAGTAGTGCTAAGTTTCGCAAGCATTATGAAAACGTAACGTTGATAGTATACAATACCCCTCAGTGTGCATCACTTTTATGTTACTACAGGTATTAACACACAGCAAACATCCATAAATAGACCAGGAAACATTATAATGTCTGTTCCTAAGCATTACTTGTGTGTTAGATCATGTTCCTTATTTTTACAAAAAGGTGCCCTACAACTTATAGTTTGAAAGTACTTCACAATGGGCAGTGGCATATGTAGATTTAAAAATACTTCATGCTTTTATGTTTGCAAAACAATGTAAATATCTTATAAGTGTATAGGTTCATAGGCAAGTACTAGGCTAGCTCCCTTGTGGGCCAATTTAAGTTATCAGTTGGTACTGCAACAATAGAAATGGTGTATTTAAACTTGTTTGTGGGGTGACCATCCAAATGTTTGGTGAAGAGAAAGCAGCAATATGTTAATGAACACTATGGATGTCTCATTTCTGACTTACAATCTGGAATTTTTACTAAGGGACTATTTCAGAAATGACACTACTATGGAGTGCTTATGGAAATTGATAATAATAATGCTTGAAACATAAAAGGGCAAAAAAAGTTAACTTCAAGAATTTTTGAAGGGGACAAGCTCCTGCACCCCCCCCCCCACAAATATGGGGGCAAGCCTTCATCCCCTAGAACTTAGAAATACAAACTCCACAGTTGCACCAATTCTGAAGAGAGAAAAATTTCCCAGAAGAAAGGAATCATTGTTGTCACAGACTTATAAATCACACAAATGATGATTCCAATGGAAAACTGAGACTGACATTATGTTCCTCAGTGCCTTTTTCTTCGGGCAACTTATGCTCAAGGAATTTCACCTTGACTATCTGTAGAGGACCTTCATAAGACACCAAACAATTTATCTCATTTGTGACAAGTGCTGCGTACCTGGAACAAGCAATCTGTTCTTTGTAATCAGATGCCTAATAAAAGACATTTATGTGAGTAATGAATGAGTGGTATCTAATCAATATCTGCAGTGAGTAATGAATGAGTGGTATCTAATCAATATCTGCAGTGAGTAATGAATGAGTGGTATCTAATCAATATCTGCAGTGAGTAATGAATGAGTGGTATCTAATCAATATCTGCAGTGAGTAATGAATGAGTGGTATCTAATCAATATCTGCAGTGAGTAATGAATGAGTGGTATCTAATCAATATCTGCAGTGAGTAATGAATGAGTGGTATCTAATCAATATCTGCAGTGAGTAATGAATGAGTGGTATCTAATCAATATCTGCAGTGAGTAATGAATGAGTGGTATCTAATCAATATCTGCAGTGAGTAATGAATGAGTGGTATCTAATCAATATCTGCAGTGAGTAATGAATGAGTGGTATCTAATCAATATCTGCGGTGAGTAATGAATGAGTGGTATCTAATCAATATCTGCAGTGAGTAATGAATGAGTGGTATCTAATCAATATCTGCAGTGAGTAATGAATGAGTGGTATCTAATCAATATCTGCGGTGAGTAATGAATGAGTGGTATCTAATCGATATCTGCGGTGAGTAATGAATGAGTGGTATCTAATCAATATCTGCAGTGAGTAATGAATGAGTGGTATCTAATCAATATCTGCGGTGAGTAATGAATGAGTGGTATCTAATCAATATCTGCGGTGAGTAATGAATGAGTGGTATCTAATCGATATCTGCGGTGAGTAATGAATGAGTGGTATCTAATCGAGGCATCATAGTGTGAGAGTTTTAAAGTAAAGATGCAATAGTGATACAAACTAAGCTACTGTATTTTGATATGCCTGAAAATAAATAAAGTATAAATAAGAACATGGACAATTTAAAATGATTTGTCTCCTGAGGGCTGTTTGTAGAACTGTTCAACTCTGACACTTTGATGTTTCTTTTTAAGTAAAATTTATGAAAGCAGCAAATCTATTCAGAAATAACTGGAGAAGGGTGTATGAGAATAGCCTCCTGTACAAGGAAATCACTGGGGGGCAAAAGTATGGGGGAATATCAAGACAAATTGGAAACTGAAAATGACTTGGACCATGTGGCTTACTAGTCTTGTATAGTTTCCATTTTACTGGATACATCTTGAAATAGGCTCTGAAGTTTAATTCTCTTTTATATTTGTAAACAAGTTTATACTTCAATTAATGATGTAACAAACTGAATAGTTTGGTTATAGTGCCTGTGTGTCCTGAAAACATCAGAAGAAAATTCCACTTGGACTGTAGCTAAAATAAATATAAAAAATAGAATGTTAAGTTGTCAATCTCGCCTTCATTCTTGCTGGATGGGTTCGGAGCCGATCCTCGGCTCCGACTCGGCCTATACTAAAGCTCGAGAGCTAGTTATACCGGCTCAAGGCTACCCTATATCCCACAATGCTAGGCGCTAACTACCCAGATCTCGTTTGCCGCTTACAGCTGCGAGGTGCGTTTATTACTGGCTCATCAGGTTAGAAGTTATAATTCTAAAATTTCTATCTTTTAGTCAGATTTTTAGTTAGTTTTTAGTTAGCGACCATCCCTTTAGCTTCCCTTCATAGCTAATCCCCCTTCCGGTCCCTTTTTAATCTTTTTCTAACCCCCTTTAGTTATAAGGTTAGGCCTTTGCGCCTATTCTGCTTAACTTGTCAGTTTATTTTTTGTGTGACTGACTTTACTGTTTTAAAGGGTGTGTGTGTGTGTGTGTGTGTGTGTGTGTGTGTTTGTGTGTTTGTGTGTGTGTGTATGTGTGTGTGTGTGTGTGTGTGTGTGTGTGTATTTTTTGTACTTTAGGATGTCAAAAGACACCAGGGTCTCAGGCTTCAAGAAGTGTGACTCGTGCTGTCAGAAAATGTCGCTGACAGACGGTCACACTTATTGTGTTTATTGCCTGGGCCCTCTGCACCTGCAGGACTCTTGTTCCGTCTGTCATGCGTTCAGTCCAAGAGTCCTGCAGGAACGCAGAAACAAGTTAATTTTGAGGGGCTTGTTAAAGCCTGAAGGTTCCCCGACCATGTCATCATCGGGGAAGCCTTCGAAACCATCTAAGCCGTCGGCTCCGAGCTCAGAGCCTTCGACTGGTGGTGCTCTGACTGCTGTCACATCGGCTCCGGCTGGAGTCAATGTTTCCAAGACACAGTCTTCATCATCGGCTCTGGCTGGAGTCGACATTCCTCAAATTCAGGCTTCTGCATCGGCTCGAACCGGAGCCGATGATTCCAGGACTCAGTCAGCGCCGATAGTGGTGTTGGCGCCATCTGCTAGCCGTAAAAGGTCCAGATCTCCCTCCTTGGAGTCTGTTCACTTGGATCTGAGGTCTGCCTTACTCTCAGAGCGGAGTCATCGAACCCATTCCTCCAGGTCTTCCAGGCTGTCAGACCACGACCTCGAGAGGGTGGTTAGTAGACTTCTTAAGTCTCAGGCACTAGCCCAAATGCTTCATAGCCCTTCTCAACAGACAGTGGCTATCCCCACTCCATCTTCGATTCCTCCTCCGACTCTTCCTCTGAGTTTGGAGCCGGAGCTTGTGTGAGCCGTGGCCGTCGACACGTCGGGACCGACACCTCACCTTTCGGCTCCGTCGGCAGCTCCGGTCTCTTCCATGGTCCCATCCTTGGAGGGATCCGGGCGCATGGACTTCCTCGTCGGCTCTGAGGGGGCGAGTGGCATCAGACCCTTGTCTGACCCCGTTCTCCCTCTCGGAGCTTCTGCGCTGATAAGTTCGGCCCCATCGGCTTCGGAGCCATCCCTCTCGGTGCCGGGAGGGGTCCTTATCTCTTCGGAGTGAGGACCTTCTACCCTGCCTGATAGGGGCACCATCGAATTCATGAGGAGCGTGCTGGCCCCTGTGCCTGCTCCACGGTCGGCTCCCTCAGCTCCTCCCTCTGTAGTGCCTGCTGCAGTCTCTACCCACCCTCTCATTCCTGACCGTAGAGATCCAACGCCTCAGGTTTCCCCATTGGGAATATCCTCCTCTTCTGAGGTTTCCCCTGATCCATCAGGGGAACCCCCTTGGAAGAGGAAATGTAAGAGGAAGCATGTGGACTCCCCTGAGTCCATTACATCGGATACCGACTTGGATGAGTCGGAAGGGTCCCCACGGTCCCCCTCTGAGGATGTCTCCTTTTCAAACATCCTTGAAATCCTGAAGCAGAGGGGGAACTGGTCTACCCTTAATCCTTCCGAGGATGAGTCGGTTTACCTAGAGTCTTTTGGCTCTCGCCCTTCCACCTCCTGGGTGTCTCCGCCCTTTGACCCCCTCATGGAAGTGGTGGCGCGGAAGGCATGGATAGCCCCTGATACGATGGAACCTACCCCACGGAGGCCTTCCAAATTTATAACAGCCCCTTCGGACAAACAGTTTTTAGCCAAGGGTGTCCCGGTTGACACCATGGTGGTGGCTGCAGCCACTAAGAAGGAACTGGCTGATCTTCAGTACCTGTCCATCCTCCTAACAAGAAGTCTAGGACTATGGATAGGTATGGCAAGCGGATGTTTTCTTCAGTGACCTTTGTCATGCGATCGCTGAATTATCTGTGCCACTTCACCTGCCTTAAAAGAGACATGCTCAAAGAAGTGTGTGAGGTCTTACAGGATCCAACAGCTGCAGGGTCTCAAGACAAAATAAATTCCCAGCTGGCAACCCTGAATTCCATTGTCAACTCCTCCATGCGGCTTATTTCCTATGCGGCTGATGGGGCGAGTAGGGCTGCAGGCACAGGTGTTGCCTTAAGGTGTCACGCCTGGATGCGGCTTTGTAACTTTGCAGACCCCTTTAAGACATCCTTTACTAACTCCCCCTTTGATGGTTCAGCTTTGTTTGGACCTCAGGTGAAGGATACTTTGACCCGATGCGAGCAAGAAGGCGAGACTCTCTCTGCCGTGGGAGTCCATTTTTCCACCCCATCTAGACCATACCCTAAGGGTCAGAAAGGTGGGAAGATGTGGTTCCATAAACCACAAGAGGTTGCGCCTGACACAAGAGGTCAGTTCCCCTCTAGAGGCAGGAGGGGGGACAATAACAGACGCCACCCTAGGGGCAGAGGAGGTCTGCAAAATCAGGGTAGCAGAGAGTCTCTTTCTGACAAACCCTTCCAGCATCCCTGTGAAGCTGCCCGACAGTCCGCCTTTGGAGGCAGTCGGGGGAAGGTTATCACTGTACACAGAAGCCTGGCTTTCACTCACCCAGGACAAATGGGTACAGTCGATCATATCCGAGGGTTTCAAAATTCCCTTTATCCACACCCCAACTCAGCCAAAAGGACCCCTTCCAGACGTTCCACCCAGTCTAAGGGAACAAGCAGTACTAGAAATATCAAAACTGCTAACAAAAAGAGCCATCCAGCCAGTCCCAGCAGACCAACAAGGATCCGGAATCTACTCCAAGTTCTTTTTGGTACCAAAAAAGACAGGGGACTGGAGACCCATATTGGATCTCAGCAGACTAAACAGGTCTGTAAGAAGAACGAAGTTCCGGATGGTCACGCTACAGTCCATTCTACCCTTTCTGGGTCAGGACGATTGGATGTGCTCAGTAGACCTTCAGGATGCGTACTACCACATCAAGATGCACAGGCGCTCCAGGAGGTTTCTCCGCTTCTGGCTGGGAACCAGTCATTATCAGTTCAGAGCCCTGCCCTTTGGTCTCACTACAGCCCCCCGAGTGTTCACCAAATGCATGGCAGCGGTTACGGCTCATCTGAGGCGTCAAGGATTCCAGGTGTTTCCATATCTAGACGACTGGCTCCTTACTGCCACCACCAGGTGTCAACTTCTCCTCTCCAGAGATTACACCATTCATACTTGCAAAGGGTTAGGTATCTCCATAAATTTTGAAAAGTCTGCCTTGTCAGTCTATTACCTTCATAGGCGCCACCTTGGACACAGTCCGGCTTTCCACAAAACTAACTGAACAAAGAGTTCTAGATATTTGCAGGCATGTTCACATCTTTCTTCAGAACAACAAAATCCAAGCCAGGTTTGTCCTGAAGGTATTAGGTCTCATGGCGGCAGCCATTACCCTACTTCCCTAGCTTGCTTTCATATGCGGATCCTTCAATGGATGCTTTTTTCCCAGTGGTCCTTTCAACAACTTCCAATGTGACACAACATTTTAATAACCCTGTCTTGCAAGAAACACCTTTCTTGGTGGATGGTCTCCCCTCAAGTCCTTCAGGGCAGACCATTTGTTCCTTCTCCCCCGGTCGCCACGGTGACAACGGATGCCTCCCTGGTCTGGTGGGGGGGGCATTTTCAGGGCAGGATGGTCCAGGGCACATGGCAACCTTTCAAGTGCCACCTGCACATAAATGTCTGGGAGATGAGAGCAGTACTTTTAGCATTGCAAGCCCTTCAGGACTCTCTTCCTATCGGGACTATTGCAGTTCAGACGGACAATATGTCCATAGTGTGGTACATCAACAAGCAGGGCGGAACCAAGTCCTATCCCTTGTGTCGAGAGGCTCTCACACTTTGGCAGTGGGCGATCTCCTCTCAGCAGTTTCTGATAGCAACGCACATCCCTGGGAAGTCCAACATCATAGCAGACAGGTTGAGCAGAGCCATTCTCATGCCACACGAGTGGTCTCTCAAACAAACAGTAGTGGAAGAAATTTTTCAGAGATGGGGTCGACCTTGATGCGACCTTTTTGCAACACCTCAAAACAGCAAGTGCCACGACTTCTACACTCTCTTCCCGGCCACCCCCCCAGAGACGCTCTAGTCCACGATTGGCCCCGGGGACTTCTGTATGCCTTTCCCCCCTTTCCATTAATCACTCAATTGATTCAGAAAGCTACCGCCGTGAGAGCCACCATGATCCTCATTGCTCCCTACTGGCCTCATCAGATATGTTTTCCGTTCCTGCATCATTACCTCTTGGGACAGCTCTGGCATCTGGACCCAGTGCCAGATCTCTTGACCCATCAGTCGGGACAGCTGCACCACTCCCTCCAATCTCTCAACCTCGCAGCTTGGTTGCTCCAATTCCAACCCTAGCCAGGCTTCCCCTTATTTCCCATTCTGTGCGTGACATACTTATAGCTTCCCTAAAGTCATCCACCAGGGGGATTTATGCCAGCAAGTGGAAGCATTTTTACTTCTGGGCAGGAGCTAGAAATATAGATCCTTTTACTGCCCCTATTCAATCAGTGCTAGACTTCCTAGCCGAATTGTTTCACTCAGGGTCTTCTTCCATCACCATCAGAGTACAGTTAGCGACTTTTTCGAACTTTCATGCAGGCTTTTCGGACTCCAGTATCATGTCCCATAAGCTTTGTAAAACCTTTCTTAAAGGTATCTTTTTGCTTAAGCCCCCAATCAGGGACCCCCCACCGCAGTGGGACTTAAATTTGGTTCTAACCTCCTTGATTCTTCCCCCCTTTGAACCTGCGGCTTCCTGCTCCCTGAAATTGCTATCTTGGAAAACTCTTTTTCTGGTCGCCATAACATCTGCGAGAAGAGTATCAGAACTTCAGGCCCTTTGCATTCATCCACCTTATCTAGTTTTCCATAAAGACAGAGTGTCCCTCAGGACTAATCCATCCTTTTTACCCAAGGTTTCTTCTGAAGCGAACCTAAACCAGACTATCGATCTTCCAGTTTTCTTCCCCAACTACTCCAACAGAGCGGAACAAAAACTGCATTTTCTGGATGTTCATCGTCAACTCCGTTACTATTTGGATAGAACCAAGCAAGCTAGGAAATCTGAGCAGCTCTTCCTATCTTATGCAGCAGGTAAGAAAGGCCTTCCAGTTTCCAAAGTAACCCTTTCTAGATGGCTGGCATCTGTGATCACTTTCATCTATCAGCTCAGACGCCAGAAGCTACCGTCAAGGCCCAGGGCTCACTCAACCAGAGCATTAGCCACCTCAATAGCTTTTCAGGCTAGATTACCAATAGATTCCATTTGTGCAGCAGCCACTTGGGCCTCTCCTCATACCTTTATCTCTCATTACAAATTAGACATGGCCTTCCGAAGCCGGGCTAATTTTGATTCCACCGTTCTCAAGAGACTGTTCCGATGAGCCACCCATGGTGAAGATGCTAGGGACACGGTCCCATCCAGCAAGAATGAAGGCGAGATTGACAACATTGAGAAGTTATGTACCTACCATAATGTTCCATGTTAGTTGTCTTCTTCTCGCTTTCTTTCTTGCGTCCCAACCCCCATCCCCCTAGCCTGGACAGACCTAGGATCCTTGGGGATCTTCTTCTTGCCTCAGTTTGCCCCCTAGGCTATCCCTTCTGGTAGCTATAGGTCTAGGTGACTTTCGAGTGAGGTT
Source organism: Protopterus annectens (assembly GCF_019279795.1). Lineage (NCBI taxonomy): Eukaryota > Metazoa > Chordata > Ceratodontiformes > Protopteridae > Protopterus > Protopterus annectens. Next base: position 5,809,892 of record NC_056747.1, on the reverse strand, counting down.
TCCTCTCCTCCTTTTGTTGGAGAGCAGAACTGCTATGGTTTCAGCTATCAAACGAGGTCTGGGTAGTTGGCGCCTAGCATTGTGGGATACAGGGTAGCCTCGAGCCAGTATAAATAGCTCTTGAGCTTTAGTATTGGCCGAGTCAGAGCCAAGGATCGGCTCTGAACCCATCCAGCAAGAAAGAAGGCGAGAAGAAGACAACTAACATGGAACGTTATGGTAGGTACATAACTTCTTATTTTTAAGCTTTATGTTGGACTCAAACAAAGTTGTGCAACGTTATGCAAGCTGCATTTAACAAAGGAAGCAAATGTAATCCCTCTAAGCCATCTACACACTACTGTTTTAGCCAGCTTGAAACAGAAAATTATGAAAATATACTGATATCTGATAAGCAAGTGCATAATTATTCACATAGTGAGAGTAATCGTGTACAAGAAACCGGCAATGACAACAGTTATACATTGGCAGCAAGGGCAGCATATATGTACCGTGTCGCTGTGATCTGTGCACGGATCTTTGAAAAAACTGAAGCTCTCTCAAGACTGAAGGAGCATTTTTATATGTTCACATGAGATTACTAGGCTGACAGTTTAAGAGCTCTTACAAGATTAGCCAATATAACCAGATTTTACCCAATGTATGACCCCTAGAGACAAGAGGACGGCATGGATTTTAGCTTGTGCATTGAGTATCTCACAGATTACCCCTTCCATAAGGGGCTTAGGTACTACCTCACGTGTGAATTATCGATTCCCCATCCATTGATTCTAACTGCATTTGAAGCCAGGGAGGGGTTCTGCTTAATGTGAATAGGAAGCATGTTCCAAAGAAGGGGCAATCTCATCTGTCTGTCTAGCATGTTTTGTTTGAGTCGCTGACTAAGTTTAGATCCGTAGATTGGCTGACCCGCATGTTACTTTAGCAGTTCAGTAATTACATAACTGATGCACAGTTAGTTGCACACGCTAACCCAGTACAATTACAACTGAACACCCAAAGTGACATAAGCAGCCCCTGCCAGCCCATAAGTATTAATGCCTTAAAGGGACAATTCCAGTCTTTAAAATTTGTGTCTGAATTTAGGCTAACCAAGTAATGCCCACATTGTCTACATCACTTATATTCCCACCCACAATGTCTTTGTTCCTGTAATCCTTCAATTCCAGTCTTTTTTATCTTCCCACTGTGGATTGTTTTTGAATTTTGCATTCCTCTCAGAAGCCGATGTGTTTCCACTTCTCACTCATTTTTACAGTTTCTGTCTTTATACTCATGCATTCCTTCTGTGTTAAAACACTATGTATACCAGCTTTTAAAGTTGGATTCACGAGGATCCTGAGCTAAGCTGCTGTTCGGTTTCTGTGTCTTTATACCCATGCATTCCTTCTGTGTTAAAACAGTACATATACCAGCTTTTAAAGTTGGATTCACGAGGATCCTGAGCTAAGCTGCTGTTCGGTTTCTGTGTCTTTATACCCATGCATTCCTTCTGTGTTTGAAACACTATGTATACCAGCTTTTAAAGTTGGATTCATGAGGATCCTGAGCTAAGCTGCTGTTCAGTTTCTGTGTCTTTATACCCATGCATTCCTTCTGTGTTGAAACAGTACGTATACCAGCTTTTAAAGTTGGATTCACGAGGATCCTGAGCTAAGCTGCTGTTCGGTTTCTGTGTCTTTATACCCATGCATTGCTTCTGTGTTAAAACACTACATATTACCAGCTTTTAAAGTTGGATTCACGAGGATCCTGAGCTAAGCTGCTGTTCGGTTTCTGTGTCTTTATACCCATGCATTCCTTCTGTGTTGAAACACTATGTATACCAGCTTTTAAAGTTGGATTCACGAGGATCCTGAGCTAAGCTGCTGTTCGGTTTCTGTGTCTTTATACCTATGCATTCCTTCTGTGTTAAAACACTACATATACCAGCTTTTAAAGTTGGATTCACGAGGATCCTGAGCTAAGCTGCTGTTCATGTTTCTTTCTCATTCTGTCTCTTTTGTCTTGTGTTTTATGAAAACTTTGTAATTATTTTGCCACTTTTTGCAGCTTTTGAAACTGATGCAGTTTAGTAGATTCCAAATTAAATCGCAATCAGTTGTATAATTCCAAATCAAGACAAGTATATATTTGTAAAACAAATGCTAGATAAATAGAGCTACTCGATCCACTAGGCTAAAACTTAAATAAAACAAATACAGTAAAGGTTAGCACTTTTGGGAAGAATCCCTTTATCAGACAAACTGGAACAAGTGATGTATGTAATTTAAATTACAAAGGACCAATCAAAATTAAAGAATAGGCCACCCCTTTAAAATAGGTTTCAGTGGCACAAACCCATTTAAACCATGGCTTCTATCAGCCCATAACTCAATGATCCAATGAACTTCACAAGACTCAGTACAATTAACCAGATCCCTAACTCACAAGTGCTTTCTAACCACTTGTAAAACCATAAACTTAAGATTGTCCAGCATTGTCCCTAATATGTTGATAAAAGCATTGCATTCTGTTTGCAAACGTATGGCCGATAGATGTTGTAAAATCCTTTCTTTTAGTTTACACTTGGTTTTACCCACATAAAATGAGGCACATACACAGCAGCTAGCCAGATAAATAACGTTACTAGTTTGACAATCAGCATATAATTTTGGGGAATACTGTTTATGACTAACTGGATGTATAAAAACATTATTATTAGAAATGGTTGGATCCAACCACAAACTAATTACCTTGGAAATCCACCCCCCCACACACACAAAGGTAACTACCATGAAAAAGTTCTCCAAAGCCAACTTTGGGCTCCTAAAAACAGATGTGTAACTTCACGGCACCCATGCAAATGGAGAATAGTTGCATGACCAGCAAAATCATACATCCATGCACTGTACGAACACGTACACAAATGCATGGATATCGCCATACCCAATAGAACCAAGACGCTCTCCTCCAAAAAAAAGGAAGCCAATCTGATGGTCCCCTGCCATAAACAAGCTCTACAACAGAAGGAGGCAACTGATGCAGAATAAGGTGAAGTACCAAGACTGGAAAAACATCCTTATCAGCTTCAGCAAAAGGTTGAGATCCCTCATCAAATCCTCTAAAGCTAGCTATGAAAACAGAATTGCAGCAGATAGTGAAGACAACCATAAGGCCTTCTATAGTTATGTAAAGAATCTCCATGGCAATACCCAGATTTGCTCTGAGCTACTGCACAATGGTACCTCCTATACTGAAAAATACCACACAGTTGAGAAAGAAATACACCTTTATCACAAGACAAAGCTTTCAGGTTCACAACCTTCTTCAAAGCATTGAAGAAGGTTGTGAACCTGAAAGCTTTGTCTTGTGATAAAGGTGTATTTCTTTCTCAACTGTGTGGTATTTTTTGGATTCGTTTTATACAGCCTTGGTGTTTCGGTAACCTCCTATACTGAGCCAACAGATATTGCCAATATACTGGCCGAGAGATTCAGTGGCAGCTTTACTCCCCCCCCCCCCCCCCAGGACCAATCACAATACTAGTCAATTGCCAGGCACCCAGTATTACTGCTGCACAGGTTAAAAGGGCACTGTCCAAGGCCAAGAATACTGCTTTTATGGGACCTGACAATATCCCTGGCTGTGTTCTACATGAACTACAGAGTGAACGGGCACCTCACCTGTGTGCCCTGTTCAATCACACCCTCACCTCAGGCTTTGTCTCTACCAAATGGCGCACTGCTATAGTCCTCTCCACAAAGGAGGAGTGACTACAGACCCTGGGAACTATCACCCCATTAGCCTGACAAGTCTGACATGCAAAGCTATGGAAGACATCATCATGGACCTAATAAACAAGGATATAGGGAATCTCCAAACTCTGGATCCCACACAGTTTGGTTTTGTGATGGGTAGATCATGCCTGCTCAGCTTGGTCGACTTCTTTGAGTCAGTCACCAGAGCTGTGGATGAAGACAAGGTGGTTCATACAGCCTACCTTGATCTGGCCAAGGCCTTTGATACCATCCCACAGTCAGGAATCATAGAGAAATGCACTAAGCTGGGTATCAACCCCTATATCCCTAGGTGGGTTGCAAACTGGCTCATGGGTAGAACCCACAGTGTGAAAGTAGCTGACTCCAAGTTAGACTGCTGACCAGTCATGAGTGGAGTCCCACAGGGATTGGTCCTGGGTCCTCTCCTGTTTGGTATCTACTTCTCTGAAGTCCAGGCCAACACAAACGGACTCTGGCTGACAAAGTTTGCAGACAATTGCAAGTTGGGAGCCATTATTAACTCCCCAAGTGATGTTGACATCCAGCAGAAGGCCTCACTGAGACCAACGACTTGTGTCAGAACCATGGCCTTAAGCTCAATGCCAAAAATGTGTAATCATCCCCTTTGGCAAAAACCCATTTCCCATGAATTACCACATCTGTGGTAGTCCACTGAACACAGAAGGCATTATAAGAGATCTGGGAACACAGTTTGACAGCAACCTCTCTTTTGATCACCACATTTCCACTGTGGTCAGAAAGTCCTTCTATGTGGCACATCTCATTACTGAGGGTTTTGCATCCAGGAAGAAAGAGGTCATTGTCTCTCTCTCTACTCTTTCCTCATTAGACCAATCATTGAATACAATGCCCCATTTGGCATGTACCTCACTAGACACCTGCAACAACTGGAGAGGCCACAAAAGTACCTCACAAAAAGGATCCTAGGCCTTAAACACTTGTCCTATATGGACAGACTCAAAAAACTCCAACTATTCTCTGTCTCATATCGGCTACTTAGAGGCGATCTCTGCTTGACTTACAAAGCCATGTCTGACCCAGCTCTGTTAGAAATGCTACATCTAAAGAAATCCCAATCCCTCCGCACCACACGCTTCGGAGACCTCAACCTCATTACCACAATCAACAGTACGTGCTGGTGGTTCTTAACCTAGAGACTGCTCATACTGTGGAATAGACTTCCCATACATATCAAACAGAGCACCTCATTGGCCCTCTTCATGAGCAATCTTGATGAGTGGGTGGGAAATCACCCCAGGGACCACTCCAGTGCCTCTACTCAACAGAGGCACTGGGAAGTAAGTTTGTGTGGCCCAATGCCAGGGTAATCCTATGGGCTGGGCTTGTAAAGTCTCCAGGGCCATTAGCCTAGTACACACCTATCAACCTAAGCTTTGCAATGTCTACACAAAAAAGTCCCAACTCTCTTAGAAACAATAGCTCTAGTAGCATTCAAATTTCTATTTGTGCAAAGGATATGTTTCATGTTCTTATTGCATTTGAAAGTAAAGCTGAGATTATTCCCAACAATATTACTAAGTAATATCCGTCAATAAAATTTTCCAGTTGCCCCGTATAATGTCAAATATCCCCTTTATATATCACTACTATATTTCATGTCTAACCTCAGTTTATCACCTTGTGTGCAGTGGCAGGTTGCATACACGGAGGTTCCCAGAGTTGGCATTTAGCTGTCATCTCTGAATGAAGGTGATGTGTAATATATCTGTCGTAGATATTTCGAACGCATGCTTGCACTGCAGACATGGACCTTGGAATATTGCTTGACAACTGCGTGTATCACTTTGCACTTATGCATATATTTGGTTTGATTGTGTACATGTAAGATATTGACTGCATCACTTTGCACTTATGCATATATTTGGTTTGATTGTGTACATGTAAGATATTGACTGCATCACTTTGCACTTATGCATATATTTGGTTTGATTGTGTACATGTAAGATATTGACTGCATCACTTTGCACTTATGCATATATTTGGTTTGATTGTGTACATGTAAGATATTGACTGCATCACTTTGCACTTATGCATATATTTGGTTTGATTGTGTACATGTAAGATATTGACTGCATCACTTTGCACTTATGCATATATTTGGTTTGATTGTGTACATGTAAGATATTGACTGTATCACTTTGCACTTATGCATATATTTGGTTTGATTGTGTACATGTAAGATATTGACTGCATCACTTTGCACTTATGCATATATTTGGTTTGATTGTGTACATGTAAGATATTGACTGTATCACTTTGCACTTATGCATATATTTGGTTTGATTGTGTACATGTAAGATATTGACTGTATCACTTTGCACTTATGCATATATTTGGTTTGATTGTGTACATGTAAGATATTGACTGTATCATTTTGCACTTATGCATATATTTGGTTTGTGTACATGTAAGATATTGACTGTATCACTTTGCACTTATGCATATATTTGGTTTGATTGTGTACATGTAAGATATTGACTGTATCACTTTGCACTTATGCATATATTTGGTTTGATTGTGTACATGTAAGATATTGCCATTTTTCAGAAGTCATAGTGCTGTTGACATGGCCTTGCATGATAGCTTGCTAATATAGTTAATACAAGCAAGGTGACATGATATGAGACTAAGGACTTCTTTAGTTTTGGTGCAGTTTCCTAACTGAAAGGTGGACCAGTATCCTAGAATATTGTCCTTATTTTAAATTGGGCAAGAACAAAAAACTAGCAACGGATGGAGCCAGGCTTTTACTAAAATCCAAAATGTTTCACAGGTAAACAGCTTGTAAAGTCACTTAGAGACATCGAAAAGATGGCAGTGATGTAAAAACACAAAAACACTTTTATTGTCGTCGACAAGAGGTAAGTGCTTTCACTGTTTCAGCTTCATCAGACCAAGTAACAACTACAAACACACAACCCATTTAAATGCAAACATAAAAAGATGTAGCCAATGGGCAAAAGACACGAATCCTTTGATTATTTCAAATAAATTGTTCACGCCCAAAAACGTGCCTAAAACAAACACGCACAAATGAATATACAAGAATACTAAACTCTGTACCATATTTAACCTAAAAACTAAAAAATGTATATGTATATATGTTCAAGACACAAATCCACCTATATAAAAATAACATATGTAATAACTAAAAAATGTATATACTCTAAAAATATGAACATATATACTTCAAATATATAAACCTCTAGGATTGCTCCACATAGAAACATATGAAAACATATAAAACATATTTCACAAAAAACATGTAAAAGTAACTGTGTATAAATATTATATATACAAAAATAAATAAATATAATATACAATATATAATACAAAAACATAAAATACAAAAAATATATGATACTACTAGCTACCTTTTCACGTTACTTGAAAAGTCTCCTTTTCTTCAGGGCAGGTTTAATAGAGGCCCTTTCATTCAACCCCTTGGCCCGATCAGCACGGAGTGTAATGATCCATCGGGCCTCCCTATACTCTGTATGTGTGTAAATATCACCTCCCCTAATACTCGGACTAATGGTCTCAATGACCCTGAAACAAAAAGTGTGAGATGTATCAAATTCCAGCACGTGCTTAGATAGTGCATTATGTAAGGAACCCTTCCTGATATGATACAAATGTTCCCTCATTCTATCACGTAAAATTCTATTGGTTTTGCCAACGTAGAACGAACCACAAAGGGTACATTCTGCTAAATAAATCACATGTGGAGTCATACAATCCGCAAAAGCATGAAATGTAAACTGTACGCAGATCAGGATGCAAAAAAGTGGCAGAGGTATTAATAAACACACAAAAACTGCAATTACCACAAGGTTGGGTAAAACCAGAAGATGGAGACATATGGCTATGATTCCTATCATAGCACAATAATGTCTTCAAATTCTTGCAGTTCCTAAACCTGAAAATCGGTTTCTCACCTACAATCCTGCGTATGTCATCATCCACTTGCAGGATTGCCCAATGTTGACCAGACAACTTAGTCACCTCACTATGATCACTAGTGTAAAACAAGGGAACCTTCACCTCAAGGGCATTAGAACCTTGTTCCCTGCCAATATGGTCCAAAGTATGGACCTGCTGTGGTCAACCTCAACTGGTCTAAATCTGCCCATTGTTTATCTATTTCAGAAAGGGTATACCCACGCACCAGCAATTTACACTTCAAACCATCAACCTCCTGTAAAAAACCTGAGGTGGTTGGATTCAATCTGGAGGCCCTAATCCCTTGACCCCTGATTAAATTCTTGAAAATATAGCCGGGGTGCATACTGGATCTAAATAGGAAAGCATTCCTATGACAGGTCTTACGATAAACTCCAGTGTTAATAATGTTGCCCGGCAATTTTTCAATATATAAATCCAAAAACTCAACGCGTGTGAACGACCAAGTAAAAGTGAACTTTAAGCAATCAGTCAGGTTGTTCATCATCTCATGAAATGCAAATAATCTATCCACTAGACCTTTCCACAGTAAAAACAAATCGTCAGCAAAACGTCTGTAAAACAAAACATGTGTCCTGAAATCAATAGTGGGGAACAAGATGTTATTCTCCCAATGTGCTAGGAACATGTTGGCGTAGCTATTTGCACACGAGGTGCTGAAGGTACATATCACCATTAAAGGTAATAACATTGTTCTCAATCACCAATTCTAGGAACAAACAAATAAGATCTACCTGGGTAGGAGTATATTCACTGTGTAACGAAAGATATTCGTGCACAAACTCCATACCTAAATCATTAGGGATCAGAGTAAAAAAAGACTGCACATCAAAAGTTACCAAAATAACATTCTCAAAATTACTAATAGAAGAAAGGCACTGATAAAGATCTAACAGAAATTGCTTGGAGTCCCTAAGGACCACAGGGTTCAAATTGATATAGGTCTTAAGAACTTCTCCACATACAAGGAGAGAGGTTCTGTAATCCAACCACCGCCTGCCACTATAGGTCTCATAGGTGGATCGAAAGGGTTTTTATGAATCTTTGGGAGCCCTTGTATGAGGGGAATTAAGGGATTGGTCACCTCCAAAAATGAAAACATACCTTCTGTTACAAGATGGGTAAGAAAGAAATCAGATATATGACTCACTAAAGACACAACTCTATAAACATCATCAACAGTGATTTTTTCATAAAAGCCACCATCACTCAACATTAAGTACATAGAATGCTCATAATGTGACCTATCCATAACCACTATTAGGCCGCCTTTATCAGCAGGGCAGATGACTATCTGTTCATTACATTGTAGAGCTTTCAACGCTCACTTTTCAAGAAAAGTTAAATTATTCCTATATTGTTTATAGTAAGTACTGCTAGTATCATAATAACTAAAGACCTCGTCTTCCATTAATTTTAAATAAGCCTCAACCAGAGGATGATTGATAGGAACATAGCTGCTTGGTTTCTTAAAACTAAGGGGACCATTAACTCCTGTACTTAAAGAAGGGCATCTGTTCATATTTCCAAAGAGCAAATGTAACATAACATTTCGACAAAACACCCTTAAATCCAAAATAGTGTCTGGAAGTTTACTTCTATAAGTGGGAATAAAACTGAGCCCTCTACATACAACACATTTCTCATAAGGAGACAATTCATATGTTGAAATGTTCAAGATTAATGAATCGGGGCCCTCCCCCACATCTTTTTCAAGGTTTGATGTTGATTCTGTTCACCAGAAAGTTTGCATTTCTGGCGTCCTCTGCTTGCTGACCGTGTACGCCCTCCTCCTCTTTCTGACCGAACAGGTAGAGGAAAATGGAGATCTCCCATGTTCTCATCTCTCAGGACATTGAGGGAATCAACGTCAGTTAACACTGTGCCTCGCCACTTAGGTCTAACTACGTTCTCTGAGCTATTAGCTCTACCAGGGTTATCAACAATAACACGTGGAAACAAATTATTATTACACGTAGGGGACTTTTCTGAAAGGGCTTCGTCAGCTCTGATAACACAAGGTGACGAAACAGACTGAGCAATCACCTGTCCTGCACCATAATCTTGTGACCGGCAGCCCTTGTCTACATTGCCATTTAACTTAAGTGCATGGCCATTACTAGATATGCCAAGATTACTGGAAATATCATTATCAATAACATTTTCAACACTATTATTCAAAGGCATACAATCACGCATTTGACTAATGGCCAAACCCAGTGTTTCTGCCAAGCATTGTCTAGAAACAGTAGTCTCATCTGCATTATTCACAGAAGTTGAACCATTGACATTCCCATGCCCCATAACACTTGGTCCTGTGCACGGCCACATGAACACATGGCCTGCCTTAAAGTCATTAATGTCACGTAACAGTTTAGTTTTCTTTTGGTAAATGAGTTTGCGTTCGAACACAGCAACACCATCTAAGAGGCTTTCAAACAATGGATTCAAAACCTCCACTCTATAGTCTCTAAGCAGAGTTTCCTGCCTCTCACGCAACGACTCCCTTAACTTTTCTTCTTCTGGGCAAAAATAATCAATCAAGAGGTGCATATAACTCGTGCTTACCTCAAAATTCAGTTTCTGCCATCGAATTAAGAATTCGGGGTGTTGTGCACCTTGAGTTGGCATATTCAGCACGCGTAAACCTCGTGGTACGATTTTCTTTTCCAAACAAAGTTCAAAATGCAGGTGTTGCTCCTGCAATCATTTCAGTTTTCATAAAATCACGTTCAATACTTTCCAATACTTATTTTAAATTGATACATTTTAGCACTTGCTTTTGCAGCATCACTTTGGAATTGCTGTGTTGCACTAAGATTGTGTTCTCCCTCTTGAATTTTATGTTGTCAGTATGCATTTTTGTATAAGCACTGCATTTTCTGAACAACTGGAAAGTATGAAACATTTGACGTTTGACATTATCAGGACTATTGTATTGACTTAAAGTGGTCCTCTTTCTTTAACTGTGAACTCGCACTTGTTTGTATAATCCAACAGCAAGAGAAAACCTATATTAAAACAAATATAAAGCATATAGTGTGCGTTTTTGTCTTAAATTTTATTACAGACTTGTCTGATGAAGTTTTAAAAAATGTAAGGCTAAAGCACTTTATACTTGTTATAACAAAGAGTTTATCCTGTGTTTGCATGACACAATCAACTTTTGTTTCTTTTTGATGCAGTTTAAATCTAGTAAGGATACATCTTGGTTCCTGTAAAATAAGTTTGTAGCATCACTTACTGTGTAGAGTTTACAAGTGTATTTGTTTCCTTGAATGTTTGACTGCAGATCCTTTAACATGGGTTTGTTGGTGTTATGCAGAGCAAATAAACCATTTCATGGATTTTAATTTTTCATGTAGGCATTCTACATTCTGTTACCCCTCTACAATCATCTTTCTTTACTGCAGCCCTGCAGAGCTTGTCTAGGTCACTTAGGAAATGGGGCACCATTTTTCCAGTAAGGAGGTAGTCTGAAAATTGAGTGGCACTGAAACTGATATACCTCCATACAGCTGTTTCCAGCATTTTGGAATTTTCTGTTTATGTATATTTATATATGTTTAACACTGTCCATTCCTTCAGGTACCATAGGTTGTCCTATCAATATCTATAGCTATGTGTCTGTGTATACATCATTTTCAAATCTAGGTTCTGAGGATTTCCCTCTCTCTTCCCCCCTTGGCTGACCTGGTGTGACAGTTTGAACTCCACAGTTCCCTACAAAATGGTGTCTACAGGACTGCAATCAGTTTCTCTCAACATTTAAACAGATTGAACTCCACAGTTCCCTACAAAATGGTGTCTACAGGACTGCAATCAGTTTCTCTCAACATTTAAACAGATTGAACTCCACAGTTCCCTACAAAATGGTGTCTACAGGACTGCAATCAGTTTCTCTCAACATTTAAACAGATTGAACTCTACAGTTCCCTTCAAAACGGTGTCTACAGGACTGCAATCAGTTTCTCTCAACATTAAAACAGATTGAACTCCACAGTGCCCTACTAAACAGTGTCTACAGGGCTGCAATCAGTTTCTCTCAACATTTAAACAGAGTAGGTTACACACAAAAAGCATTTGTTAAGCTTTCACTTACAGTGCTTTGTAATTAAGCAAGTCACCATATTGGTCAGCCATAGGGCTCTTTGTTTCTACTTGACTGGTTGCCTCCTTCCCCTGTAACTGAAGTAAATTGACTCTTACATTAAGAGCTGTAATACTTACCTTATAGCTTTAGGACACCTTAGGAAACCTTGTAAACTGCAATAGCCTGACATTTGAACAAGTAACCCTTGTAAAAATTCCCAAAATTGTATACTGTTGGTCTGTCTTTCCTGCTAAACATAAGTGAAATTACAGTGCTGAGTGGAAGTAACATTAAAATTAAAGTACTGACTGCAAATAACAGCGCTGAATGCAGATTTTAGGCCCTTACATTCAACCTACCTCTGGTGTGGTGCCTTGAGTCAATCAGGGTATTCCTTGTAACCACTTCCACTGCCTTCTCTTTTCCCCCACCCCCCTCTTTCCTCAAACAGGTTAAACTGCTACAATTTAGTACAGGCATCATTTTCAAATCTAGGTGCTTAGGATTTCCCTCTCTCTTCCCCCCTTGTCTTACCTGGTGTGACTTAGTGTAAGTTTCTTCATTGTATGGATCTTTTACTGTTTTTTTGTGTAACTGAATGACCTGCTGCTAAATTCTGGTTCTGCACAGACTGCTCTATTTTTTTCAGAGGCTCTATACGTAGCTAGTGACTTTACTGAATTTCTGTGGTAATATTTGTGTTTAAACTGAACCTGTACCTAGAGAAAGTGTATAATCAGAGCTCCTCCTTGCTGCATGTGTTTTTTAATGTTTAAATTGCACACACACATTGAAGAAGGGCTTTTATGACTTGAATAAATTGGGCTAGCTATACCTGAAGTGCTTTTACTGGCAATTTTCCAGTTGTACAATTGTGAATAATTGATTTAGTTTTTCTGGTATATCTTTAAAATCTGGCAAGTGCTTATTTACTGCATTGCTCTCTTGCTTAGGTTTCTTGGCTATAAATCTTAGTTCATTCTGAAGTATGCTACTTTACCCCCCCACCAAACCTTTCAGAATGCATTATTATAAAATAACTGCCTGTTGTTGCCTTCATGCTTACCCTAGAATTTCTGCTTTTCTTTTTTCCTAGTTGAACTCCACAGTTCCCTACAAAACGGTGTCTACAGGACTGCAATCAGTTTCTCTCAACGTTTAAACAGAGTAGGTTACACACAAAAAGCATTTGTTAAGCTTTCACTTACAATGCTTTGTAATTAAGCAGGTCACCATATTGGTCAGCCATAGGGCTCTTTGTTTTTACTTGACTGGTTGCCTCCTTCCCCTGTAACTGAAGTAAATTGACTCTTACATTAAGAGTTGTAATACTTACCTTATAGCTTTAGGACACCTTAGGAAACCTTGTAAACTGCAATAGCCCCACTACGTTCGCCCTCGCTACGCTCGGGCTCTCTTCACTCCCCTCCCTGCCCCCAGTTCCCTCCTGCCCCCAGTACCTCTAAATTTATAGTACTATAGCAACTCCCCCACTTTCTAGATCCTATCTGTTTTCATCTGGGATAATTCCACCCACCCCTATTCTACTACCTACATTTTAATAGCACCTATTAGCTTTCATCTGGCATTCTCCCATCCCCCTTCCAGTACCTTTACCTCACCACTCTATCTTCTCGTGTTGCATCACCAGGTAAAACAGTTCCTTCACTCACTAGCTGAATCGCATATAATGATATACTCCTCTTTACTACCCCTCTTGTTCACACCATACCTCTTTACCTTGTATGAAAACCAGTTTCTCACGGGATTTCAGGTCCCAAAAGGCCATACTATCACCCCAGCTGTAAATCCTTCCACCCTCAACCATACTTACAGTACCAGATCCTATCCAACATCTTGTTAGGACTATCAACATCTCAACCCCAGGCACATTAGCTCTAGATCCAAACACTACCACAAACTAATAAACGGATTCCTGAAGTTCATCACCAAGTATAGACTCAACCTAATACTTGGTGGTGATATTCACCCCAACCCTGGCCCACTCACTTCAAATACACATACCCCTTCTACTTGTAATCTAAGCTACAAACCTACAATTAATAGGCCAACTAACTCTCTCCTAGTCTGTCATCTCAATATTAGAAGCATTAATAACAAGGTACATGAATTGCATGCACTTCTGGATGTCCACTCCCCTGAGAGTTTCTGTTTATCTGAAACCTGGTTAAAACCTAACACTAAAGACAATGAAGTGCTACCACCTGGGTACAACATACACAGGCTGGATCGTGCTTCGAGGAAGGGGGTGGAGTAGCCATACTCTATAAATCTGAGTTGAATGTCACCATAGATGTAATTCAACCTCCTCAGATTAATAACTCAGAGATTCTTGCCACCAAATTGCAACTTAATAAAAATAAATGCATTAATATCATCTGTATGTACATTCCCCCAGGTAACAATATATCTACATTTGAAGATATCCTGCACTGGCTATCATGTCACTACCCCCAAGAAACCCTACTACTTGGAGACTTTAACATAGACTGGGGCACCTGTTCCTTAGAATCCCCAACCACCCATATTAACCTGCATGCATTTACACAAATCATATCCACCCCTACCAGGATAGGTAAACCCAACCAAAAAGAAAGTATACTTGACTGGGTACTCATAAACAGTCACCCCAACTGTACACCTCTGGTACCCTCCTTAATGGCCTAAGCGATCACCTTCTCACATATGTAATTAAGCACAAAACCATTAATTCCCAACAACCCTTACTCAGAAATGTTCGAAACAATAAAAACTTTGACCCTGCCAAATTCCAACAAGAACTAAACTCATGTAATTGGTCTATTCTAAAACACCTCCCCTTAGAGGAAGCAGTAGCATACTTTAACAACAAATTCCTTGAGATCCTTGATTTGCATGCACCTGTTCGTTCAAAGAGAACCAAGGCAAAAACTGCACCATGGCTTTCTATAGAGTCTAAACTCAAAATTACCCTTAGAAACAAAGCATGGGCTTTATGGCATTCTTCTAAAGACCCTCAAGATCACATTAAATACAGGCAATCCAGGAACGAAACCAAAAAATCAATTTTACAAGACAAAAAACAATACTACTGTAATTTACAGACAGTAATTCAAAATAATACTCAGAAGTTTTGGGCAGGTTTAAATAATCTACTACATCCTGGACAAACTTCAACCCCAATCCCTGCTACTACTATTGATAAAACCCCTGAAGATGTTTCTGATGGTTTTAACCAATTCTTTACTGAGACAATTCAAGCCCTAGCTAGCCAACTACCTCCTAGCTCCCCTGGTCCTGAAAGTAGCACCCCTAGAAACCTACTTGCATTCAGCTTCCAACCAGTCACTACTTCACTTATCCGTACCTTCATCAAAAAATTAAAACCCACTACACTTTCTGCTGATCAACTCCCTGCCGAGTACCTACAAAAATCAGCTGATGCTATTGCTTACCCCATCTCAATACTAATCAATCGAACCATAGTAGAAGCTAAAATTCCCACCATCTGGAAAATATCCTATGTAATCCCACTTCACAAAGGAGGCAGCTCTACTGAATTCTCCAATTATAGGCCAATAGCTATACTCTCTCCACTTGCAAAGATTATGGAAAAATGTATTCACAGACAACTCATGCACCACCTAATCCAAAATCGCCTTATTGCAGACACTCAGCATGGCTTCCGTCCTCATCACAGCACTACTTCAGCCCTCCTAGCCTTTACTAACACCATAAACCATAATCGCAACAATAATTATATATCCTCAGCCCTCTTTTTGGATCTTTCCAAAGCATTCGATATGGTTGATCACCAACTTTTAATCCACACCCTGCAAACATTCTGTCTAGATACTGGAGCCCTCCAATGGTTTCAATCCTACCTGAGTGGTCGACAGCAGGCTGTCCTCTGGCAGAACAAACTCTCTAACCTTCTACCTAACACCCTCGGAGTACCACAAGGCTCTATACTAGGGCCCTTGCTGTTCTCCATCTTCATTAACGACCTTTATACTGTCATCCCAAAAGTCAGCTTTATCCAGTATGCTGATGACTCTACTCTGATTTGCTCAGCCACATCTCCAGTAGAGTTATGGTCAGCTACCCAGATCACCTTTAATACAATAGAAAACTGGCTT
Organism: Protopterus annectens; assembly: GCF_019279795.1. Classification (NCBI taxonomy): domain Eukaryota; kingdom Metazoa; phylum Chordata; order Ceratodontiformes; family Protopteridae; genus Protopterus; species Protopterus annectens. The sequence goes on along the minus strand of NC_056747.1, from coordinate 5,793,894 downwards.
TCTGAACATCGTCTGATCCTAAATCCCAAAAAACTAAAATGCTGTTATTTTCACCAACACGTAGGTCTACCGCTTTCACCTTTACCATAAAATCAAATGATGGCACAATAATCTCCCCTGACCCATCTACAAAACTATTAGGTGTCATCATAGACAATAATCTAAAATTTGACCTACATGTTAACCAAACTATCAAAACCATCAATAAAAAACTAGGGTCACTTTACAGAATAAATGCCTTCCTAACCCCTCCAGCTAAAATTGCCATAGCTCGCTCTCACCTTCTTTCAACCCTTCTGTATGCATCCCCTCTACTCTCAAATTTGAACAAGACTGTCCTTAACAAACTCTCAATTTGCTACAACCACATTGCCAGGTTTGCCACTGGGCTGCCTTTTAGGACACATCATTGCATCAATCTAAATCAGCTTGGTTGGCTTGAACTACCTAGCCTAATCCAGTATAACCAACTGATTATGGCCTATAAAATCCTCTATAATCCGGACAATACTCCTGCACTTAAAAATATTATCACCCCCTATAACAATCCTAGACCGCTTCGATCCTCTAACAAACT
>NC_056747.1:5775817-5785817 GCF_019279795.1 Protopterus annectens | reverse complement strand
CAGTAAATGAGAAAGAGCATTTAGTCTCTGAGGAAAGAATTGAAATGTAAAGCTATACTGTCAACTGAGGGACGTGTGGTAGGTTTGTGGGTTGAGGTATTTCCAGGCTGAAGGAGTTTATTTATGGTGGACCTTAATTTTTTGGGATCTGTTTGGTTTATATTTTGGGCAGTGGTAAAGTAAGCTTGTCATGGTTTTATTTGGCATTTGACATTATTCCCAAGTTGTTTATGTAGAAATAGGCTGTCTTGCTTTTTGCTGAGTTTCCAGTGTAACCAGGCTTTTTCCCTTTGTTTAAATGTGCTTATGGTGTTGTTTGTTATCCATGGTATGTAGTGAATTTTTTGTCTAGCAAATCTACATGTGGTGAAGCTGTTTAGCATGCAAAGGAAGGTGGTATTAAAATGTTGTACTGCGGCATCTGTGGGAGGGTTTTGACAGGTGACCAGTTACTTTGCTGCAGTAAGGTATGGAATATTTGGTTATTAAAGTTCTTGTTGCAGATATATATATATATATATATATATATATATATATATATATATATATATATATATATATATATATATATATATATATGCGCATGTGCGCAAGTGTGTGTATATGTTTAGGGTAGGTATCGCACAAAACTGTTTTAGCCATTTTTGCTGCAGCTTTTGCTAGCTGTCTTTCTTGTTTTTCTCCTACAATACAGGGATATTCTTGGGGATTTTCAAGATAGTTGCACACTGATCAACAGCCTAACTTCAGCTCTCCCAATGGAAAAAGAAACTGACAGATAAGGGCCAGTAACTCCTCCAGGTTAATAAATTCAGTTACTGGCTAGTGTGTACCATGTCTGATGCCAGCAAAGAAGAAACTCCAAGAACCTGATAGAAAATTAACTAGAAAAGGTGAAGAGAAAACACTGCCTGGGAAGAATCCTGCAGCTGTTCAGCAAAAAGCAGTTCAAGCTCCAGCTTTGGTGCAAGATGAGGACTTCCAGTAATCTAGAAGGAAAAATAAGTCAAATGTGCTCAGAGCTGATTAAAATAAGTAAAACACTGAAAGAGTATATCAACTCAAATAACTAAAGGCTTGCTAAAATGGAAGTAGCTTTAAATAGCTATTCTGATGAACTGATGTTGTTGTTGTCTTTCGGCTTTTCCCGGTTAGGGGTCGCCACATCAGAACTCCGGTCCGCTAATGATTGGCAGTAGATTTTGATGAACGCCGAGGTGCCAGCTCAACGTTCAACCTTCAATGAAGGCACACCCATTTACACATGTCTTTTGAATGCCCACCCAACCACAGGGAGGACATGCAGACTCCACACAGAAGGCACTCCCCACACTCCAGCCGAGAATCGAACAAGAGAACCTCTTGCTGTGAGGCAACAACGCTACCGCTGCTGATAAAACTACAAAAATCTGATGCCAAAATGAAGAAAAGGTTGGCTGAATATGAAACTGGTCAAGAACAGATGTTTCATAGGTTCATAGGTTTGTACTAGGCTATCGGCCCTAGGGCCTGTACAAGCCTAGCCATAACAATTCCCTGGATATTTCTTCCCACAATATTTACTTCCTTGGACCCCTGTCTAGCAGGGTGACTGACATGATCCCCGGGGTGAATTTCATATCTCCCATCCAGTCGTCAAGGTTCCTTTTGAAGAGGGCCAAGGAGGCACTCTGCTTGACATGTATGGGCAGTCTGTTTCCGAGTATGGGGAGTCTCTGGGTCAGGAACCTATCCCTCCAGCATGTTTTGTTCATTGTGATGACAAGGTTTAGATCCCTGGAACATGCGACTCTGAGGGATTGGGATTTCTTTAAGTGGAGCATGTCCAACAGCTCAGGGTTTGACATGGCCTTTTATGTTAAGCAGAGATTGCCTCTGAGTAGATGATATGTGACAGAGTGTAGCTGGAGTTTTTTTAGACGGTCAGCGCAGGGCATCTGATTTAGGCTTGTGAATCTTATAGTGAGGTATTTCTATGGCCTTTCCAGCTGTTGCAGATGTCTTGTGAGGTAGATACCAAACGAGGCATTGTACTCTATAATGGGTCTAATGAGGGATGAGTACAGTGGGACAATGACATAATTTTTTTCTGGATGAAAAGCCCTTCGTGATGAGGTGTGCCACATAGAAGGAATTCCTGACTGTTGTGGCGATGTGATTATTGAAGGTGAGACCACTGTCCACCTGTGTCCCTAAGTCTCTCAAAAAAATCAAAAAATTATAGAGTTAAAGAACAGAGCATGCAGGGAAAACCTGAGATTTTCTGCTGTACCAGAGAAACGGGAAGGAACAGAGTGTATTAATTTTATAAAAGCACAAACAAGCAACTGGAGTGGTATTCCACAGGACAAACCATTATCTGAAAGTGCACACTGTGTATATACTCCAAACCTAGCCATGAGAAAGCAGCCAAGACCTGTATTAGTATCGATGCAATCCTAACAGCAGAAGTAGTTGATTATGACAAAACTGTGACAGAAGGGCAAAATATTAAAACTTGGAGACTGTAGAGTGTTTCACTATTCACTGTACGCCAGACAGAAGAGAAGTAAATTTATTTTGAGCATCTTTGATTAAATTTTCCTGTTAACATGTTCAACTGGATGGCTCACTGGCCTATAATTTTTTTTCTTTCTCACAAATACAGAGAAGTTTATCCACCCATTGTGAAAAGTTGGGCATTATACTTAAAAAGGCCTTTACCGAGGTCCCTGTTTTGTCTTCAGAAAAAAAGAAAAACAAGCACCGAAGATTTTCAACAGTTCAAGCTCCCTGAATCTTAGATTCACCATCTTCTCAGTTAATTAATGTTTTTTTATTTATTTTTTTCAAAATCCCCACCTCAGGGTATGTGCTTGAACTTAATCTTAGAAGCACTGGATGTCAACCAAGAGACTATCGAAGTTTGTCCCTTAGCGACATAGGAGGCCCAGTACTCAGCGTGTGCTATGGCATCGTCAGGCCCAGTCCTCAGAGAGTACTATTGCATTGTGTAGGTCAGCAGCAGATCATATAACAAAGGAGTTTAGAACTCTGCCCATTAGTCTTTGATTGGTCCCAAAAGAAATCTCAGAATACTTAATCAGCCCTCTTGGGTTGAAAATGTTGTCTTTTGCTTGGCTTCAGTTGTTACTGGAATTTGCCATCACCCCTTTGTCAGATATAATGGGATCAATAATCGTGTCTTGCCGACCCATTCTGTTTCATCCATCCTAGGCAATGGATACCTGTCAGTTTGAAATGTTAATGAGCTTCCTCGAATCATCACAGAACCTGAATGTATCATCAGGCTTTGAGATCATCACTCTAGGGCTGTTCCACTCACTTTGTGACCCATCACCCCCCCCCATGTTAAACATTTCGAGTATTTTCTCTTCCTCAGCCTCTCCTGTATCTGTGATATTCTGTAAGTATTTGCGTACCCGTTTTGATCTGTATATTATTATTTATAGTACTGAATTAGGTTTATTCTGCAAGATGGTTCTGAAGACACTTGTGTATTTCTTAACACGGACACTGTTATTTGTTGCTATGTCATAAAGCTGCACTGCAGACACAGGGGTCAGTTTTCATACACTATCAGTTTGTTTCACTAAACTAACTGTAGAGATCTGCACTTTGTTGTAAGGTTTCTGAACATTGCTATGTTATGTGCACTGGCCTTCTCTTAGCAGTCTATGTAATACTATAATTTACATCATTTCATGCTGATAATATTTCAAATTGATCCTGACATTTAGCCAAAAAGTTGTATTGTATTGAACTAACAGCTGATCTCCAGCTTTGAATTCCCTGGTCCTGGGATGTCTGTTATACAGTCCTCATTCAGTAACTTTGCTCCTTTCCATGTGTTCCTGCATGCTGTGCATCACAGCTCTCAGCCTACTTTGCTAGGCATCACAGCTCTCAGCCTACTTTGCTAGGCATCACAGCTCTCAGCCTACTTTGTGAGTTTACTCTTCTATGGCATTTTAAATGATTTTTATTTCATTCTTCCTGACTCAAGTTTCTCTGGCAATCAGTGTGTAACAGTTCACAAGGCTGCGTGCCAAATATTAACTCAGCAGGACCGAACTCTCAAAGCTGGCATTACTCCTCAAGTGAAATGGAAAAAGGCATGTTTTGCAGGAGGGGCTAGCCCTTTTGACATCCCAGTGCTTGCTACTTAAATATACAAACTCGAATTGCTACTTAAATATACAAACTCGAAGATAACAACATGAAAGACCTCATCCCCACTCCGATCTCTCACCAACAGCATCACTGCATGTTTGACATAAAACAAATGTTAGATGTCTGTTTTGTTGAATATGAGTATGCATGGTTTCAATAATCTTTGTTGATCACTTTTATTGATGAATTGTATCGATTATGCTTTTTTGGTTGAGGGCCATTGTGCTGGATTGCAGGAAATGTCGATGCTGGCAGTATCAACTTTGCCTCTGCCACACGAGGTGCTTGTGTTTCCTTTTTTTTAATGCCGCAGACTTTCAGATATACTGAAAGTTAAGGCATTAGGTATAGGAGTATGTATGTGTGTGTTAGCTGGTCATGGGGTGGAGTAAGAGCTAGGTAAGGAAACAGTCTTGGGGGAAAGGATTTTTCATAAGGTAATGTTTAAGGTTGGGATTAGGGCGGCGGCAGGGTGAGGGTTAGCAGATGGGTAGTACAGGGGAAAAATTTGTAGGTTTCAGGCTACTTTTTTATCAATCAAAAAAGGAAATCTTTTGTGTTCCTTTCTCATTCAATACAGTTTCGATAACATTTATTTTTATGTTGTATCAATGTGCACAATTCAATATTATATGCATCACTATTTCCACATGTTGAAATTACAGGATAAAAGTGTGTGTGTGTGTGTGTGTGTGTGTGTGTGTGTGTGTGTGTGTGTGTGTGTGTGTGTGTGTGTGTGTGTGTGTGTGTGTGTGTGTGTGTGTGTGGAGAAAAAGAGAGTATGACAGTATTGAAATGAAAAAAAAAAACATTGAAACACATGACGTAATACTTTCATTTTGAAAAGCCAAATAACTGAAGATAAACTAACACTGACAACAGAAAAGATTGCAAGGGGAAAACAGCTTCCCTTTCCAATACCTAAACCAAACTCATTCCTATTACATACAGACTGAAGTTATCTGCCACTGTCTCACCTTACTACTGCATGTGAAGGATAACCCACTCATGTTACCTTACAAAAACCCTTTCTGTAATACTTCCACTCATACACACACCCACAACACTGAATACATCACCTTAGGCCTAATTATAACCCTAACCCGAAACCACTCACACACACTCCCAATGCATCGCTGCACAACACTACACCAGACTGATTTCCTACTGTAGCCCGTACGCTGACCCAAATCTGCAAACACATATGCATACAGTCTCATCACCTGATGTCAAAAGTGATGCTATGTATGAAACGTTCAACACAGACACAATAGGAAGCTCACATTTGACCGCATTACCACACACCATACATAACATACAGTTCCCATAAAACTGATCATTTTAGTAGCCATTACTTACCTTTGACAGTTGACATTCCACAAAATTACTGCTCAAGAAACTGGCAATCAATTAAATATTAGCAATCCTCATACACGTGCACATTAGACTGCTGGAAATGTTGCTTCTGTGCATCATGTGCATTAAATGTCATGTCTTAGAAGATCGGTTTATCTATAGTCACCCTCAGATACTGGGCATTACAAATGCCATCTTGACTCTTTCATTGTTTGTAATCTCTTGATCTTAATATACCTTGGAGATTACTGACTGCTAAATGAAATTCATCCTCCTCCGTATGCAATCTGGATGCATGTAAGAACCGATTTTTCACCACATTTGGAAAAACATGGGAAGGGTGCATGCTATTCCGATGTAAAAGATTGTTTTTAGAGCAATCTTTCTGGTAAAGGCTTGTAGTTGTTATAGCACCTATCTAGAAAATGTACCTTTTTATCTGATGAGTTTACAGTGAACTGTAGAAAGTTCGTAGTCTTCTCAAGATAATTGATAAATGCATCCAATTGCTCTGTTGTCCCGTCCCATAACAAATGGATATCATCGACAAAATGTTTATAAAACCTAAGATAGCATCCTGTTTTTTGTAGACTAACTAGTGGACTATTTGCTTTGTACTACATCCCTAGATATTACTGCCATCTATGATTGGTTTATATTTGCAAAAGCAAATGATTGGTTAGTTGATTTTAGTACATTGAATGAATATTTTAATATTCTAATTTTGACTATTTCACGAGTGTTTTACTTAATGCTGCGTGGATATGTGTTTATTTAAATAGAAAGCATTCTTGTTTTGATTTTAAATCTGATGAAGGGGTCATTACCTGAAAGTGCTTATCTTTTATTATTTTATATGTCCATTGTATGTCATATCATTAAGTAATATTTTCATCCTCAATGTGGTGAATACACAGAGTCCTTTTTTTGCTGAATCTGGATTACTACTTTGTCTTCTTTGGCAGCCGAACGGACTTGTTTTTTTTTATTCTTTATATATATGGGTCTACTTTGTTTCGTTGAATTTCATTTCACCCCAACCACATCACTGAAAACACAAATAACGGAAAACTCACTTCACTGATTCTCATTTCACTGAACTGAACTTAGTATATACGCCACTGCGAAGAGTCCTGTAAGGCAAGTAAAAGGTATATGTGAAGAGTCCTGTAAGGTAAGTAAAAGGTATATATGTGAAGAGTCCTGTAAGGCAAGTAAAAGGTATATGTGAAGAGTCCTGTAAGGTAAGTAAAAGGTATATATGTGAAGAGTCCTGTAAGGCAAGTAAAAGGTATATGTGAAGAGTCCTGTAAGTTACGTAAAAGGTATATATGTGAAGAGTCCTGTAAGGCAAGTAAAAGGTATATATGTGAAGAGTCCTGTAAGGCAAGTAAAAGGGATACATGTGAAGAGTACTGTATATATGTGAAGAGTACTGTAAGGTAAGTAAAAGGTATATGTGAAGAGTCCTGTAAGGTAAGTAAAAGGTATATATGTGAAGAGTCCTGTAAGGCAAGTAAAAGGTATATGTGAAGAGTCCTGTAAGGTAAGTAAAAGGTATATATGTGAAGAGTCCTGTAAGGTAAGTAAAAGGTATATATGTGAAGAGTCCTGTAAGGTAAGTAAAAGGTATATATGTGAAGAGTCCTGTAAGGTAAGTAAAAGGTATATATGTGAAGAGTCCTGTAAGGTAAGTAAAAGGTATATATGTGAAGAGTCCTGTAAGGTAAGTAAAAGGTATATGTGAAGAGTCCTGTAAGGTAAGTAAAAGGTATATATGTGAAGAGTCCTGTAAGGCAAGTAAAAGGTATATGTGAAGAGTCCTGTAAGTTACGTAAAAGGTATATATGTGAAGAGTCCTGTAAGGCAAGTAAAAGGTATATATGTGAAGAGTCCTGTAAGGCAAGTAAAAGGGATACATGTGAAGAGTACTGTATATATGTGAAGAGTACTGTAAGGTAAGTAAAAGGTATATGTGAAGAGTCCTGTAAGGTAAGTAAAAGGTATATATGTGAAGAGTCCTGTAAGGTAAGTAAAAGGTATATATGTGAAGAGTCCTGTAAGGTAAGTAAAAGGTATATATGTGAAGAGTCCTGTAAGGTAAGTAAAAGGTATATATGTGAAGAGTCCTGTAAGGCAAGTAAAAGGTATATATGTGAAGAGTCCTGTAAGGCAAGTAAAAGGTATATATGTGAAGAGTCCGGTAAGGCAAGTAAAAGGTATATGTGAAGAGTCCTGTAAGGCAAGTAAAAGGTATATATGTGAAGAGTCCTGTAAGGCAAGTAAAAGGTATATATGTGAAGAGTACTGTAAGGCAAGTAAAAGGTATATATGTGAAGAGTCCTGTAAGGCAAGTAAAAGGTATATATGTGAAGAGTCCTGTAAGGTAAGTAAAAGGTATATATGTGAAGAGTCCTGTAAGGTAAGTAAAAGGTATATATATGTGAAGAGTCCTGTAAGGTAAGTATAAGGTATATATGTGAAGAGTCCTGTAAGGTAAGTAAAAGGTATATATGTGAAGAGAACTGTAAGGCAAGTAAAAGGTATATATGTGAAGAGTACTGTAAGGCAAGTAAAAGGTATATATGTGAAGAGTCCTGTAAGGCAAGTAAAAGGTATATATGTGAAGAGTCCTGTAAGGTAAGTAAAAGGTATATATGTGAAGAGTCCTGTAAGGTAAGTAAAAGGTATATGTGAAGAGTCCTGTAAGGTAAGTAAAAGGTATATATGTGAAGAGTCCTGTAAGGTAAGTAAAAGGTATATATGTGAAGAGTCCTGTAAGGTAAGTAAAAGGTATATATGTGAAGAGTCCTGTAAGGTAAGTAAAAGGTATATATGTGAAGAGTACTGTAAGGCAAGTAAAAGGTATATATGTGAAGAGTCCTGTAAGGTAAGTAAAAGGTATATATGTGAAGAGTACTGTAAGGCAAGTAAAAGGTATATATGTGAAGAGTCCTGTAAGGCAAGTAAAAGGTATATATGTGAAGAGTCCTGTAAGGCAAGTAAAAGGTATATATGTGAAGAGTCCTGTAAGGCAAGTAAAAGGTATATATGTGAAGAGAACTGTAAGGCAAGTAAAAGGTATATATGTGAAGAGTCCTGTAAGGCAAGTAAAAGGTATATATGTGAAGAGTACTGTAAGGCAAGTAAAAGGTATATATGTGAAGAGTCCTGTAAGGCAAGTAAAAGGTATATATGTGAAGAGTCCTGTAAGGCAAGTAAAAGGTATATATGTGAAGAGAACTGTAAGGCAAGTAAAAGGTATATATGTGAAGAGTACTGTAAGGCAAGTAAAAGGTATATATGTGAAGAGTACTGTAAGGCAAGTAAAAGGTATATATGTGAAGAGTCCTGTAAGGCAAGTAAAAGGTATATATGTGAAGAGTCCTGTAAGGTAAGTAAAAGGTATATATGTGAAGAGTCCTGTAAGGTAAGTAAAAGGTATATGTGAAGAGTCCTGTAAGGTAAGTAAAAGGTATATATGTGAAGAGTACTGTAAGGCAAGTAAAAGGTATATATGTGAAGAGTACTGTAAGGCAAGTAAAAGGTATATATGTGAAGAGTACTGTAAGGCAAGTAAAAGGTATATATGTGAAGAGTCCTGTAAGGCAAGTAAAAGGTATATATGTGAAGAGTCCTGTAAGGTAAGTAAAAGGTATATATGTGAAGAGTCCTGTAAGGTAAGTAAAAGGTATATATATGTGAAGAGTCCTGTAAGGTAAGTAAAAGGTATATATGTGAAGAGTCCTGTAAGGTAAGTAAAAGGTATATATGTGAAGAGTCCTGTAAGGCAAGTAAAAGGTATATATGTGAAGAGTCCTGTAAGGCAAGTAAAAGGTATATATGTGAAGAGTCCTGTAAGGCAAGTAAAAGGTATATATGTGAAGAGTCCTGTAAGGTAAGTAAAAGGTATATATGTGAAGAGTCCTGTAAGGTAAGTAAAAGGTATATATATGTGAAGAGTCCTGTAAGGTAAGTAAAAGGTATATATGTGAAGAGTCCTGTAAGGTAAGTAAAAGGTATATATGTGAAGAGTCCTGTAAGGCAAGTAAAAGGTATATATATGTGAAGAGTCCTGTAAGGTAAGTAAAAGGTATATATGTGAAGAGTCCTGTAAGGTAAGTAAAAGGTATATATGTGAAGAGTCCTGTAAGGTAAGTAAAAGGTATATATGTGAAGAGTCCTGTAAGGTAAGTAAAAGGTATATATATGTGAAGAGTCCTGTAAGGTAAGTAAAAGGTATATATGTGAAGAGTCCTGTAAGGTAAGTAAAAGGTATATATGTGAAGAGAACTGTAAGGCAAGTAAAAGGTATATATGTGAAGAGTCCTGTAAGGCAAGTAAAAGGTATATATGTGAAGAGTACTGTAAGGCAAATATTTGGTAGAAATTGTTATGATTTATGTTGTATTTGTTTTACAAATTGTTTTTATATTTGTAAAAGTCCTGTAAGGTACAGTATATATTATGG
>NC_056747.1:5668488-5770988 GCF_019279795.1 Protopterus annectens | reverse complement strand
AAAGTGCCCAAATACAAAAACACCAATAATCAAAACAAAGGCACTTTGGAAGAATGACTCACAATCCTTTTAGATTATGAAACTTTAGTAGACACACGTCCAATGTATAAAAACAAAAACACAAAAATGCACAAACACTTAACAGATCTGAGCATTTTCATCTTTGTCCAAATTTCTTCAGATGCAAGCATGAAATTCCCCACAATCCTCCTTTTATAACATGAACACTTATGTATTTATTTATTTATTTATTTTACATTTGTTAACCGTGATAGTCCAACTGGATACATGTCCATTTTCAGAGGAGGCCTGGGGAGAAAAGCTCCAAGGTAAGCAGTTAAGATTAAGATACAATATTTCCAGTGGTTACATACCTAAACAAGTTATACAAGTTCCAAGGTTAGAGATAATCCCAGGTGTAGGTCAGGATTAAGTAACACAGGTAAGCTAAATTACTGTTTTTAATTCATTCAGTTAAGATTACAGATACAATATTTATAGTGGTTACATACCTAAACAAGTTATACAAGTTGCAATGTTAGCAATAATCCCTAGTATAGGTCAGGATTAAGTGACACAGGTAAGGTAAATTACTGTTTTTAACTCATTCTAGAGGAGAATTAGTCAGGTTTGCTACATTGACATAGCCAGTTTAGTGTCAAATGTTGTTTGAGTCTTGTCTTAAATTGACTCAGGGTGATAAGTAAAGTAATATCAGCTGAGAGAGTTTTCCAGGATCTACCTACAAAGTCACCGGCTGAGTTATTAGTTTTGATAGTCTGAACTAGTAGCCTATTAGATCAAAGAGGTCTGGGATTGTAATAGCAGGTTGATAATATTTTTAAGAGCAGGAGTATTGTCCGGATTGTAAAGGATTTTATAGGCCATAATCAGTAGGTTATACTGGATCAAGCTGGGTAATTCTAGCCACCCAAGCTGGTTTAGGTTGATACAATGATGTGTCCTATAAGGCAGTCCAGTGGCAAATCTGGCAGTGTGGTTGTAGCAGATGGAGAGTTTGTTAAGGATGGACTTTTTAGATTAGAGAGTAAAGGGGATGCATACAGAAGAGTTGAAAGTAGGTGATAAGCGAGTTATGGCAAATCTAGCAGGAGGGGTTTAGAAAGATTTTATCCTATAAAGTGACCCTTGTTTTTTATTGATGGTCTTGATGGATTAACATGCAAGTCAAATTTAAGATTGTTATCTATGATAACACCTAATAGTTTTGTAGAGGAGTCTGGGGAGATTATTGTGCCATTATTAGATTTTATGGTAAAGGAGAAGGCGGTAGACCTACGTGTTGGTGAAAAAAGCAACATTTTTGGTTTTTTTTGGGATTTAGGATCAGAACACCAGAAAGCCAGTTTTCAATTGTGTTGAAGACCATAGCTTTGTTGGAGATGTGGCCGAGCAGATCAGGGTGGAATTGTCAGTGTATTGGGTACAGCTGACTTTTGGGATAACAGTATAAAGGTCGTTAATGAAGATGGAGAACAGAAGGGGCCCTAGTATAGAACCCTGGGGTACACCGAGGTTGTTGGGTAGGAGTTTAGAGAGTTTGTTTTGCCGTAGGGCAGCCTGCTGTCTATCATTCAGATAAGATTGGAACCATTGAAGGGCTTTAGTATCTAGGCAGAGTGTTTTCAGGGTGTGGATTAGAAGTTGGTGATCCGACCATATCAAATGCCTTGGAGAGATCCAAGAAGAGTGTAGAGAATATGTTATTATTATTGCGATTAAGGTTTATGGTGTTGCAGAAGGCTAGGAGGGCTGAGGTAGTGCTGTGGTGAGGTCAGAAGCCATGCTGAGAGTCTGCCATAAGGTTATTCTGAATTAGGTGGTGCATCAGTTGTCTATGAATACATTTTTCCATAATTTTTGCAAGTTGGGATACTATAGCTATTGGCCTATAATTGGCTAGTTCAGTAGAGCTGCCTCCTTTGTGAAGTGGGATTACATAGAATATTTTCCAGATGGTGGGATTTTAGCTTCTACTATGGTTCGATTGATTAGTATTGAGATGGGGTAAGCAATAGCATCAGCTGATTTTTGTAGGTACTCAGCAGGGAGTTGATCAGCAGAAAGTGTAGTGGGTTTTAATTTTTTGATCAAGGTACGGATAAGTGAAGTGGTGACTGGTTGGAAGCTGAACGTGAGTTGGTTCCTAGGGGTGGTACCCTCAGGGCCAGGGGAGCTGGGAGGTAGTTGGCTAGCTAGGGCTTGAATTGTCTCAGTAAAGAATTAGTTAAAACTGTCTGAGACTTCCTAAGAAGTTTATCAATGGCGGCTGCAGGGATTGGGGTGGACGTTTGTCCAGGATGTAATAGTTTATTTAAACCTGCCCATAACTTCTGAGGGTTGTTTTGATTTATTTCCTGTAGATTATAGTAGTAGTTTTTTTTTGTCTTGTAAAATGGATTTTTTAGTGTTGTTCCTTGATTGCTTATATTTAATGTGATCTTGGAGGTCTTTGGTAGTACTCCATAATGCCCATGCCTTGTTTCTAAGGGTGATTTTTAATTTGGACTCTTTGGAAAGCCATGGCACAGTTTTTGCCTTTGTTCTTATTGAGCGAACAGGCGCATGAGAATCAAGGCTCTCAAGGAATTTATCGTTAAAGTCGCGACGGCTTCATCTAAGGGGAGGTGTCTTAAAATTGACCATTTACACTGTTTAGTTCTTGTTGGAATTTGGCGGGGTTAAAGTATTTTTTGTTTCTTACCATTCTGAGTAAGGGTTGTTGGGGGTTGATGGCTTTATGCTTAATTATATAGGTGAGAAGGTGGTCACTTAGGTCATCAGGGAGGATCCCAGAGATGAACAATTGGGGGTGACTATAAGTACCCAATCAAGTATGCTGTCTTTTTGGTTAGGTTTACCTATCCTGGTAGAGGTTGTTATGATTTGTGAAAATGCATGCAGGTTAACATGGGTGGTTGGGGATTCTGAGGAATAAGTGTTCCAGTCTATGTTAAAGTCTCTGAGTAGTAGGGTTTCTTGGGGTTAGTGGCATGTTAGCCAGTGAAGGGTATCTTCAAGTGTAGCTATATTTTTGCCTGGGGGAATGTAGATACAGATGATATTGATACATTTATTTTTATTAAGTTGCAATTTGGTGGCAAGAATTTCTGAGTTGTTAATTTGAGGTGGTTGTATAGCTTCAATGGTGACATTCAATGCAGATTTATAGAGAACAGCTACTCCACCCCCCTTCCTGGAAGCACGATCCAGCCTGTGTATGTTATACCCAGGTGGTAACACTTCATTGTTTGTAGTGTTAGGTTTTAACCAGGTTTCAGATAAACAGAGTATCTCAGGGGAGTGGACAGCCAGGAGTGCATGTAGTTCATGTACCTTGTTGTTTATACTTCTAATGTTGAGGTGACAGGCCAGGAGAGAGTTAGTTGGCCTATTAATTGTAGGTTTATAACTTGGATTGCAAATATAGGGGATAGGTTTAACTGAAGTGGATGGGCCAGGGTTGGGGTGGATATCATCACCAACTGTGAGGTTAGGTTTAAACCTAGTGATGAATTTCAGAAATTTATTTATAAGTTTATGATATTGTTTAGATCTAGAACTAATGTGTCTGGGATTGGTATGTTGATAGAGTGAGCAGGGAGTGGGGCAGGACACAGTACTGTATTCATACAAGGTAAGGAGATATGGGGTGAGCAAAATGGGTAGTAAAGAGGAGTATATCATTATTTGTGATTGAGTGTTTGAGTTAAGGAACTGTATTGCCCGGGTGATACAACACCAGAAGATAGATGGTAGATTTAGAGGTAATGGAGTGGGGTTGGGAGAAATTATGCCAGGTGTAAGCTGATAACAGGGGGTGTGGCTATATGACTATAAATTTAGTAGTACTGGGGACAGGTGGGAATTGGGGGTAGGGTGGAGCACGGAGTGAGCCTGAACAAAGCGAGGGCGAGTGGAGCGGGGCTTATGCTGACTGCAAGGTTTCCTAAGGCTTCCTAGAGCCATACAGTAAGTATTTCAAGCTCTTTAGTGTAATAGCTGTAGTTTAATTTAGTTTTAGGGTGTTTGCTGTAGTAATTATATAATTTTCGGGGTTTTAAGGTTAGAAACACTGTTGTAGATGGCAGGGGGTAAATTACTTTTTACTTAAAATTGTGAGTAAGCCAAATTGCTATGGGGACAGACTATAGGTGTTTTAGACCAGGGTCAGCAATTAAAAATTTAAATTGGAGTACAGTTTTATCTATTAACCTTGTCAGTTTAATGTTTTCAGACAGAGATTCTGCAGAGTAGTATCATTCTGGTAGGAGAGGCCTTTTAGTTTTGTTGTTTGAGGGGACTACCTAAAAATAAAAGTAAAGTAAGACAAGTAGCTAGCTTAGGAGGCAATGCACGACATTTGTACAGTCCCAGGGTGCAGGAATTACCAGGTTTATCGCTTACCTAGGGTAGAGTTCTGCTATACGGACATAGCTTAGGAGGCAATGCACGACATTTGTACAGTCCCAGGGTGCAGAAATTACCAGGTTTATCGCTTACCTAGGGTAGAGTTCTGCTATATTGACATAGCTTAGGAGGCAATGCACGACATTTGTACAGTCCCAGGGTGCAGGAATTACCAGGTTTATCGCTTACCTAGGCTAGAGTTCTGCTATACGGACATAGCTTAGGAGACAATGCACGACATTTGTACAGTCCCAGGGTGCAGGAATTACCAGCTTTATCACTTACCTAGGGTAGAGTTCTGCTATACGGACATAGCTTAGGAGACAATGCACGACATTTGTACAGTCCCAGGGTGCAGGAATTACCAGGTTTATCGCTTACCTAGGCTAGAGTTCTGCTATAGGGACAAAAGGATAACATTTGTACTTTCAGCGCACAGTTAGTTGCAGAAATGGCATTTCCATTAGTTAATTTCTTTCTAGCACACAGTCTTTTGCACAGAGCAGCAATCATTCAGTTTAACTACAATATATATGGCAAGCTACAAGCTCAGTGAAGCTACAAGCACCGTGGATACTTCTTTTACAGCATTAAATAATATGGGGCGGAAACCTAAGTAACTCCATGCTATGCTTAACATTGTCTAATTTACCACATGCAGCACACTTTACTTATATTTATACAAGTTAATCTATCCTGTTTGAACATTCAGCTCTCTGTCTCACATGCAGCATGCTTTAGTTCTAAGTTTGTAATTGACCAATCCTGTGCACTAATCCACTATTTGATAAGCAGCTAGTTTGTAAACGTAGTACATAATTGCAATAAAAAAGGCACAATGCTTGGTTAAATAACAAATATCAGCATTCTTTCTCATGTAAAAGGCACACTGCTTGATTATAAGACATATCAGTGTTCTATCTCTTGTGCATTTGCCGTTTTA
This sequence comes from Protopterus annectens, assembly GCF_019279795.1. Classification (NCBI taxonomy): domain Eukaryota; kingdom Metazoa; phylum Chordata; order Ceratodontiformes; family Protopteridae; genus Protopterus; species Protopterus annectens. The sequence goes on along the minus strand of NC_056747.1, from coordinate 5,765,614 downwards.
ACATAGTGGCATAGTTCAGAGAAAGCACTTGACACACTCAGACACACTGTCTTTTTTTTTTTTTTTTTTTATAGAAATGGGAGCTAACAGTGAATTCAGTAGTTTAACAGTGCCCAACTATAAAAATATGAAGGTTGTAGCCATAGGTGGCTTAGTACAGATAAGCAAAATTAAACAACAACAGTTTACTAAGCAAACAACATGCCATGTGGGAGACAAGGCTGCCGACTGGTCTAGTAGCATCAGGCCTTTGAAAATTGCGGTTGCAGTAGGTGGATATGAAACCTCGCATACGTAGCAATGCAGGGGAGGAGTTAAGAGCCTATGCTGACTGCAAGGTTTCCTAAGGCTTCCTAGAGCTGTACGGTATTTCAAGCTCTTTAGTTTAATAGCTGTAGTTTAATTTAGTTCTAGGGTGTTTGCTTTAGTAATTATATAATTTTCAGAGTTTTAAAGTTAAAAACACTGTTGTAGATGGCAGGGGGTAAACTACTTTTTATTTAAAATTGTGAGTAAGCCAAATTGCTATGGGGTACAGACTATAGGTGCTTTAGACCTTGGTCAGCAATTAACAATTTAAAATGGAGTACAGTTTTATTTATTAACCTTGGCAGTTTGTCAGTTTAATGTCTTCATATTATAATTAATAACTACCTCAATTAATTCAATTAACCTTATCATGACTTTTAAAAACAACTTTCTTAAAATATTGTTGGCCACCTAATAAAAATCAATATGACCATCCTATATTTTAACTGTAATTATGTTAAAAATCATAATTTAAAAAAGTTTTAATAATCAAAATGATTCTTCTTCCATCCCATAATATAATAAATGTAATCTTCCCTATTTGCTTACTTAAATTATCCTAAATATCCATCTAGTGGCCATTTAATAAAATCATTAAAGTTTAGCTGCCCTAAGCTTAAGTACTGGAGCCAAGAAAACCATGTCATTTAAACCAGGGAATTTGTTAGCTTCTAGTACTATCTGCCAATACAACTCCCTGTATTCTATTCTTATCTCCCATGGTGCACCTCTGAAGTCAATAGGTATTGCTTCCAAAACAAAAAAATTAAAAACAGCCTCTTCAAAAAACTTAGTATGTTTATATAAGGCGTTATTGGGGTCCGTACTCCTTAAATCATATCTATGTTATAAATTCTAACCCTGAGTTTTCTTTCAGATTTGCCTATGTAAAATGCACTGCATTTATTACATAATGCAATATAAATCACTCCCTTGGTATTACAGTTAGCATAGCTCTTACTTTTTATATGTTTTTCTCTCCCTACTACATATAAAATATCACTATCAGATAAGGCACTGTGGACAAGAAACACATTTATACTTGCCTACCTTACTTGTTTAATAGGTGTTATGTCTAGTCTCTTGTTCTCCAAAATATTTTTAATATTGTAACTCTTTCTATAAATGAATTTTAGGGGGTTTTAAAAATAATTTCAAGGTCTAAAATACTAGCAAATTTTGCCTGTTCCTTTTTTACTATTTTCCTAGTTACCCCTGCATCACCATCATAGTTGATGACAAAAGCACCCTCCTATATTCTATCACTTACCCCGTCCACTTACCATTTTGGTCAGTGAGTGTACCTTCCTTACCTAAAGGAGGTGCAAACCTAGTTCTTCTAACTTTCACTACCTCTTCTTGAACTTCAAAAAATAAATTTGCTGGGTAACCCCTTGCTTTAAACATGTCATGCATAAAATCTTCATCCTCTGAAGTCATTCTGCTATGTCTTAAAATTGACCCTTAACTAAACCTCTTTTTTGATAAAAGGGTGCACATTTGCATAGTATAAGTATGAATTAGAAAAGGGTTCCTTTCTGAATTCCTTAGATTTAAAGTTGCCATTAGATTTTTGAATAGTGAGATTCAAATAGTTAATCTCATCATAATTAATTTCATAAGTAAACCTCAAAAAGCAGTGGTATTGGAAATATAACTGAAAAATTCTATAAACTTCTGTTCTGAACCCACCCAAAATAAACATATATCATCCAAGTAACGCCTGTATAAGCTCCAACAACCCTTGTATTCTGAATTAAATATGTATTTTTGTTCCCAATGAGAAAGAATAATAATCTCTTAAGTCGGTGCACATCTTACCCCCATTGCTACACCCCTAAGCTGTTGAAAAAATTGCCCTTCATAAAAAAATAAAATGTATTATTCAACACTAAATCCATGAAAATTAAACACATATGAAACTCATTATTCGTTAACTTACCATATCCTGACAAGGCTTCTTCAAACCATTTCACTCCTTGATTGTGTGGTGTAGAAGTAAATAAATCTACATCTATTGTGATAAAAATTATTTTATCTTTGTATAAATTAGGATTAATGTTCTTCAATAAATCCCAAGAATCTTTTAATGTATTTCTACCGATCATTGAAATTTTTTTTAAGTTTTACACCCAATAATTTAGCTAAGGGTGCCATAACAGAGCCTTGTGCAGATTCAGTGGATCTAAGGGGTGGGTTTGTTTTATTTTTATGCACCTTTGGGATGCCACATATAGAGGGAACTGTCGGATTTTCACTGTGTAGAAATCTGTATGGATCTAAATTTATTAGTCCCTCCAACAACAAACCATTTAAACTCAAATGCTTTTGTAAGCTATGCTTATTTCATCAGTTGAAACTCTTGTATATTTCATGCTATCCTCTAAAAGATCCATCATTTTCCTTCATATATAATACTATCCATGAGTACTGTCCCGCCCCTTTAATGGGCTTCATGACTTAATTTATTTTTCTAATTCTTCCAACAAATCTATTTCTTCTTTTTATAAATTCAAAACCACTTTATTTTGCTTTATTGCATGACTTAATTCCTTCTCGACAACAGCTTCAAAATTCCTAAGCTGGAGATGCAAGGGGGGATTGTACTTGCTTTTCTTAGTTAACATACCTTTTGTAACACTTTCTCTTTCACGCCTATTAAACTTAAGTTCTAGATTATTTTTTATGATAAATAGCTTAAGGTCAACAATTACCCTACTTTTATCCGATTTTTTCCTAGGTATAAATTTAAAACCCTTGGAAAACAGATTAAAATGACCTTCCTTAATTTATGTATTACTATAATTAAACAATATTGTACCCCTTAAAACTATACTTAAAACCTTCCTTTATAATATTAGCATCTGTGAAGGAATTGTTTAATTCTATGATTGATTGCCTATGAATCCTCCTTTCCAGTTGTTGTAATTGTAATGTACTGGTCCCTTGTTCCTTAATCTCTCCGACTGGAGAGAAGGGAACTATAAAGAGTCATTCAAATAACAAGGGGGACTTATCTCCTGTATAATTCTTCTGTCCAATCTATCATATTGTACCCTTTCATTAACATTATAATAACTTTTTTCCATTCTGTCATTTCCATTATGGTGGTTCTTATAAGCTTTTGATTTAGGATAGTTATACTGTTCTTTGTATTCTTTAATATCCCTATCTATCTTCCTCATTTTTCTATGATGAACATTTTTACACTTTCCTTCCACTTTTTTCAAAACCTCAAATTATTTTTCTCTCTTTCAACTGTAAACATTAAATAATTTAGTATATTATAGTTGGTACACTCTATAAGACCATGCAGTACATTCATTTCCAGTTCATTATGTCTAATAATGGCTCTCATTATGTTGGTTACATATCTATCAAAAGTATTAATCAACTCCTTGTGGAACTCAGACTCCTCTTCTACATTGTTGGGGTATTTATATACCCTTAACTCCTTTGGTACAATGCTTAAATTAATACATTCCTTTATATATGCATTGTCTAAATCTAAGGACTTGTATTTAAATAACAAGGTATCAGTATCAGTCTGTAGAACTTTGAACCATATCACTAAAAACATATTTTTTCATAAATATTGAATTTAAGTACATATTTCTTTAAGTCTTTGTAAACAGTCACTTTGTCCGTCGTTGGCATTCGCCAAAATGGAACTGCTATACTCGTTTCGGTCATTCAGACTGTTAACATCTCCAACCAAAATGTTCAGAAAACCGTTTAAATCACCATAATTTCTTTTATTAGATCCAGACTGAGAAAAGCTTCTCCTTCCATGCTGATATGCACATCATTACGACCTCCATAACGTCTGTCTCTGTTCACTTCCTGATTGCAAGGTAAGGAAGCACTGAAGATGAAAAAAATCACTGAATGGCACACTGGAGTTAGCAAATCCATGAGCTGAGTTAACTGGCCAATTATTTTACAAATTTTACTCACATCTCTGCCTTTCACTCTGTTATTATTCAAGGAATCAGGAAGTCCGTCCATCTCCACATTTTCAAACCAAAAGCAACTAAATAAGGTAGGAAAAGTGTCCAAACACAAAAGCACCAATAATAAAAATAATGGCACACTGTAAGGATGACTGACTATCATTTAGATTATGAAACTTTAATAGACACGTGTCCAACATGTAAAAAAACAATAAAAACACAAAAATGCACAAACACTTAAAGGATCACCACATTTTCATCTTAGTCCAAACTTCTTCAGATGCAAGCATACAATTCCCCACAATTCTCATTTTGAAACATTAACAGTTATACTTAAGAACCACCAGTTATTCAATTAACCTTATGATAACTTTTAGAAACAACTTTCTTAAAAATATTGTTGCCCACCTAAATAAAATCAGTATGAACATTAGTATATATGCATATAAAAAAGGTACCTATGATTGTCTACTGTAAGAAATGTTAATCTCTAGCATGATGTCCTATTGTGTGTGTATACGCTATATGTATGTTTGTTAATCACCAGCATGTTGTCCTAATGTGTATATATGCTATATGTATGTTTGTTAATCACCAGCATGTTGTCCTAATGTGTATATATGCTATATGTATGTTTGTTAATCACCAGCATGTTGTCCTGATATGTATATATGCTGTATGTATGTTTGTTAATCACCAGCATGTTGTCCTGATGTGTATATATGCTATATGTATGTTTGTTAATCACCAGCATGTTTTCCTCGTATATATATATATATATATATATATATATATATATGCTATATGTATGTTTGTTAATCACCAGCATGTTGTCCTGATGTGTATATATGCTATATGTATGTTTGTTAATCACCAGCATGTTGTACTCATGTGTATATATGCTATATGTATGTTTGTTAATCACCAGCATGTTGTCCTCATGTGTATATATGCCATATGTATGTATGTTCTACTTCTTTTTACTCTCATGTAATGTATTGTAATGTGGAGCTTTTCTCCATGGGCCTCCATTGAAAATGGACCTGTGTCCAGTTGGACTTTCCCAGTAAACAAATGTAAAATAAAATAAATAAATATGAACATTAATATATATGCATATACATAACATGAATGTCTTAAATTTTAAACTGTAATTATGTTAAAATTGTGAGAGTAAAAGAACAGGTTAAAATGGATTTCAGTGGATTTTTTCTGAAAATGTAAAATAAATGTTCTGCATTTCAGTGTGTAGAGTGCACTCAGCTTTAACTCAGCTAACTAACTTGGCAAAAACATATAGCTTGGCATTCATTGTTAATAAGAATCGGAAGTAAAATATTTTATCTCTTATAAACTATGCAGCTTGTGAAATTTATTATGTACAAGCAGGTCAAGATGAACTCTTGTATGCAGCTGTGTCTCATCAATATGACATGCAAGATAGGCCAAGGATGAAAGGAGTTATTCTTCAGGAACAGAATGCTTGATATATGGAAAACAAACTGTCAGCAGACCAGCTTAAAAGGAAATACTTATTATTCGAGCAAATTCTCAAAACTGCTGATGCAGGCAGAAAAGACACTGTAAAGACTGGGACTTTTTCTATTGTAGGAGAGACACTATAAAGATTGGGACTTTTTCTTTTGTAGGAGGGACTTTGATTATTCTAAGCTGAAGTATGTTTTTGATGTGCATATCTTTCATTGTTAAGCTAGATGTAAATCTTATGTGCAGTAAATGAATGTTGTAACAGCCGAACTGTCTCAGTGTCTTCATTGAGTAAAAGTACAGACTACCTGAATAGTGTAGTATAACTTTAACAGTGGCAAGACCAGTCCAGTCCAAACAACTGGAGGGGGTGGGTGACCTGAGCAGGTACCTCTCACAGTGCGACATTCCAGTGCAGACCTTCTTAGAATCGATTCTTCTCTTCCTAAACTTTGTCCTTTAAGTGGAGTACAAACACAGCAGCACAGTACAGGGCAGTACGGTAATTTTTCTTCAGACAGTTGGTGACTCACGAGGTGTGAAAATACTACTGCCTAAATTTTCATATCAGCAGAATCTAGTGAAAGACAGCAGAGAATTTTCCCACAACTGATCTTCGTGACAAGACTGGCCACCTTGTCCTGAACATTTGTGGTAATTATTTTCTTCTGTTTTTCTTTTAACAATGAATTTAATTTATGAAGTGCACTCATGTGTTTAAACCATATATAAATGTGTGGAATTATTTAAATACATGGTATGTTCAATCTATTAGCACCTGTAAATCTTTATTGGGGAAAACTGACAATCCAGCATTATGCAAATGGATTTTTAACTTTGGTTGGTATGTACGTAAGGCAAAAGTGACACAGAATATACAAAAATGTGCTATTTGCAATAATTTAAATGTTGCGTTTTGCATGCCTTGTCATAAACATATTGTACAAAACCTGGAACACAACCAGGATAAAGTAATGCCTGTAGCACAGACAATGGTTCCTGTTTCTATATATCCTATTCAAAAGATTTATTAAAGGATGATGCAGATGTCAAAGTTTGTACTTTACAGTCTGATTTGCGGGAGTTTAAAGATTGGATTGCTAAAGTTAGCAACCAGCAGGATCTTGACCTCATCGGTCATTTACAGACTTACTGTAATAAATGGAATGCATCTGGTAAACTGCATGCTGACACTGCTGAATGTACAAAAGAATTTTCTCAGTTTTTAAAAGTCCCACAGACTGAAATTAAGACGTTTACACAAACTGTTATTGAACAGGGCAGTAAAGGTACTGGTATGATAGAAGGTTAATGAGTAAAATTGTCCATTTGCAAGAAAAAAATGACAAGCAGCTGGCTAACGCACAACATGACGTAACTGTTACTAGGGAGAAAATAAACACATTGCAAGCTCAGTTGGAGACACAGGAATCTGAGTCTGCTAGAGCAACAGACTTAGCTAATCAAGATATTTTAAGATTACAAGCCCTGTTAGAAAAATATCAATCTAAAGCACTAGAAACTGCTGTTACCAGTCCTATCGTAGCCTCAGCAGGTTTTTCTGCTGAAGTTTATCAGTTTAGGATGTTTAAAAACTCTCCCTAAGTGGGATGAACAGAAGGGTATTTTTAATAACGTGATTACATTTGAAGCTTGGGTTCTTAAAACTGTAGGCACTGTATGGAATGATACACTTGAACGTTGTTTCTAGAATTTTACTCCTCAGCATTTTATGGCTTATATTCAGCAAAAGCAGTATCCAATACAAACTAAACACTTAAGAATGACAGCAGTATTGTTAGCATACACTAGGGGGCAATGTCTCACACCAACACTTTTACATCAGTTCCAAATGACAGTTTGTGATTTTTTTTAAAAGAACAAGCAGTCCATTATCAGCTGGCATATATGCTAGTCAATGGCAGTGATGAAAAAGATATAAAAGATGTCAGTTTTCAAAAAGCTGTTATGGGCTCATTTTTGGGCCATTTGGAAGGTGTCCCAGGGGATATCAATCTTATTTATGAGGAATCCTCAAACACACTCGCAGAGTTAGTAGATAAATTGCTGCAAGCACATATGTGTAAAGATAATGTTGTTCATAAGCAAAAGATTTACACTCCCCGTTCTGCACCCATTGTTAGTGAAGTAAGGGGAAAGGAGTGTGGGAAATGGATTAATCAAGGACAGCAAGTCCCACAGCAAGTAGTAGGACAGCCACATCAAGGGCAAATTATACAGGGGCAACAATGGGCAGCTTCAGCTCCTCCAGCCATTCAGTTAAATTCTCAATTTACTCAATCTGTAGAGGGTCCTCCAGAGAGACAGCCTATTTGTTATTCCTCTAAACAGGTGGGTCATACTAAAAATGATTGTAAATATTATCGCAGATGGCTCCAGAAATAAGAGGCAAAGGGTAAGTTTCTTACCGTGAATATTGATAAGTCAAGTGTACCATGACAGCAACAGGTAATGCAGCCAGAAGTACAAACAGAGCAGTACACTTCACAACAATATGTGACAGAGGGTAATAGGGTACTACAGCAACAACCCCTATATACCACAAACACACAACAGTCAGTATTCCCAATACAGCAAAGGGATGGTTTGACACCTAGTGTACACAGGATACAACTGTTCCTTCTGACTTTGTTCCTGAGGGTCCAGTAAATCCTAATTATCAGCAGCGAATAGCCTTGCATCATGAACTTAACCGATCTTCTTATGTTGACTGTGAAGAAGTCGAGGAAACACTGCAGTTATGTCCTTTGCAGTCTAATACCACCGATGATTTGAGGTGGAAAGTAGATCTACTGTAGGAGTGTGACCCCCCCCCCCCCATCCAAGTATCTTTCTTGACTAACTTCAAGAAAGGAAAATATGGACGACCCCTTATCAACATTTGGGTAGAGGGGAACCTGTGGGAAGATGTTCTTCTAGATACAGGAGCGGCTGTCTCAGTGACAGGTAGGCATTTGCCTCCTGACCTGTCTAAATGTACATGTATTTCAGGTTTTAATGGCTCTGGATGTCTAGCCATAGGTAGCAATCCTGTACAAGTACAATTCTCCTGTCAAGGGGAACCAGTGAAAGAGGTATTTTTGATGCATAATTCTTGCACTTCCACAATCTTGGCAATGGAAATTTTGTCCAAAATGGGAATTGTCATAGACCTTTCTAATGGTATTGTATGGCAAGGAAAGTTATCATGTTATATATGATTGAGGCAATTCATGTATCAAACAGTTCTGAAAAGGGCCATACTGTCAGCCCTACTGAAAATGAAGTACGGTTAAAGGTAAAACAACAGTTCCCTACGTTGTGTTCCCAAGGGCCCACAGACTGTGGGAAGTTACAGGAAGCAGTTTCTGTAGGTAGTGATGAAGATTTTATTCCACCGTTTCAAAAACAGTATCCGATCCCAAATGAACCAGAGACAGACATGCAAAATTGCATACAATGATTATGTATAGCATTACCTGGCTATAATTCATACCACACCTTTCAACCACCAAACCCAGACCGAAACACTAAAGGTGGAGGCGTGTCCATATTCATTAAGGATATCCACACCTCCAAGCTAGTTGCTCAGCATAATGCATCTGAGATTATCCAAGTTCAACTAACTCTGGGCAAAACTGCAATCCAGATTGTAGCTTGCTACAGACCCCCCATCATGCCCCAGGATTCCCACTCCTCTTTTCTTGATACACTGAAAAATATTAAGGTACAACCCAAAACTCTAATAATGGGTGATTTCAACTACCCTACCATTAACTGGGAAAACTACTCATGTACCAACTCTTTTGCTCAACATTTTTTGGAAATAATCAATTCCAATGCTTTGGATCAACTTATCCACACCCCCACCAGGGACAGCAATATCCTAGACCTGGTCATCGCCAACATGGATGACCGGTGTTCCACACCAGAGGTCAGCTCCTCGTTGGTGAGATCCGACCACAAGCTAATCATCCTAGACATCCACATCCTGCTCCCACCCCCCATTAGGAAAACAACCGTAAAAAATTTCTCCAAAGCCAACTTCACACTTCTTAAGACAGAAGTGGCAAACTTCACGACACCCATGCAGATGGACAATAGAGGCACGACTGCTGAATCCTACACAAATGCACTTTATAAGCACTTACACGAGTGCATGGATCAAGATGCTATCCTCCAAAAAAAGGAAGCCAATCTGGTGGTCCCCTGCTATAAACAAACTCTACAACAGAAGAAAGAAAATGTTGCAAAAAAGAGTAAAATCCCACGATTGGAGGAACTCCCTGGTCAGCCTCAGTAAGAAGCTGAGATCCCTCATAAAATCCTCTAAAGCTAGTTATGAAAACAAAATTGCCACTGATTCTAAAGACAACCACAAAGCATTCTATAGCACATTGACACTAAATATACAGAACCAACTGATATTGCCAACATTCTGGCAGATAGGTTCAGTGCTAACTTTACCCCCCCTCTCACCCCCTAAAGGGCCCATCTTTATACCAGAAGAATGCAAAGTTCCTGTAATCACGGCTGCACAGATTAAAAACCTCACTCTCCAAAGCCAAGAACACCGCATCCATGGGACCTGACAACATCCCAGGCAGCCTTCTACATGAACTACAGAATGAACTGGCACCCCACCCAAGTACCATGTTCAATCATAGCCTCACCTCAGGCTTTGTGCCCATTGAATGGTGCACCACGACAATTATCCCACTCCACAAAGGGAGGGCCACAACAGACCCTGGGAGCTACTGCCCCATTAGCCTGATGAGCCTCGTCTGCAAGGCCATGGAATGTATCATCATGGAACTCATAAACAAAGACATTGGAGATCGCCAAACTCTGGACCCCACACAGTTTGGGTTTGTAAAAGGCAGATCATGTCTCCTAAATCTGATAGACTTCTTTGAAGTAGTCACCAAAGCCGTAGATGAGGGTTAGGTAGTTCACACAGCCTATCTAGATCTCGCCGAGGCGTTTGGCACCATCCCCCACTCTGGAATTATAGATAAACTCAGTAAATTAGGTATAAATCCCTATGTCACAAGATGGGTTGCCAATTGGCTTACTGACAGAACCCACACAGTGAAAGTAGCAGACTCCAAATCAGACTTCATACCAGTGACAAGTGGAGTACCACAGGGTTCAGTCCTGGGTCCTTTCCTGTTTGGTATCTACTGCAAACTAGGAGCCATAATTGAAACTCCTAACAATGTGGACATCCTACAAAAGGGCCTCACTGAGACAGATGCCTGGTGTCAAAGACATGGTCTCAAGCTCAATGCCAAAAAGTGCATTGTCATCCCCTTTGGGAAAAACTCTGTAGCCATGATCTACCACATAGGCAGTAGTCTACTTAACACCGAAAGTTTGATAAGAGACCTTGGGACACAGGTGGACAGTAGTCTCTCCTTTGATAATCACATCGCCACAGTGGTCAGAAAATCCTTCTATGTGGCACACCTCATCACAAAAGGTTTCTCATCCAGAAAAAAAGAGGTCATTGTTCCCCTCTACTCATCACTCATTAGACCCATTATAGAGTACAACGCCCTTTTTGGCATGTACCTCACAAGACATCTACAACAACTGGAAAGGCCGCAAAAATACCTCACAAAGAGGATTACTGGCCTCAAACAGATGCCTTACAAAGACCGTCTTAAAAAACTCCAGCTTTACTCCATCACATATCGCCTACTCAGAGGCGATCTCTGCCTAACATACAAAGCTATGTCAAGCCCAGAGCTGTTGGACATGCTCCACTTAAAGAAATCCCAATCCCTCCAAGCTACACACTGTAGGGACCTAAACCTTGTCACCACAATAAACAGAACATGCTGGAGGGATAGATTCCTGTCCCAGAGACTTCCCATACTCTGGAACAGACTACCTATCTATGTCAAGAAAAATCTTGATGATTGGATGGGTAATAGGAAATTCACCCCGGGGATCACTTCTGTGGTTCTGCTTGACAGGGACACAGGAAAATAATTTTCTTGGGTGGCGAAAGCCATGGTACCTTTTTGGCTAGGCTTGTATAGGCCCTAGGGCCAATAGCCTAGTACCTACCTATGATGGCTTGATGTGGGAATAATTCAAAAGGAAATAGCCCTACAAATTCACCCATATGGCCAGTTAAAAAGAAAGATGGCACTTAACGATTGGTTATTGATTTACGAAAAGTGAACCAATTCCCGACTCCCCAGGCTCATCTGATTACAGGGGTCCCAGAGCTAACAGCAAGAATAAAACCACAAAGTCAGTGGTTTACAGTCATAGACTTAGCTAATGGTTTCTTTGCAGTACTACTGCAGGAAAAAGATTGGCAAAGGTTTGCCTTTGCATTTCAAAATGAACAGTATGTCATGATGCGGTTACTGCAGGAGATTCAAAACAGTCCAGTTATATTTCACCAAATAGTTGGACGAATACAACAAGGTCTAGAATCTGATGATTCTGTTCTGCATTACATTGATGACATACTAATACAGTCAAACAAAAGAACAGCATTTAGCAAAAGTGACACAGGTCTTTCAAACATTTCAGGAGGCAGGGTTTAAGGTTAAAAGTGAAAAGGTACAATTCATGTCACCTGAAGTAAAATTTCCAGGTACTATTTTACGTCCCTCCAGGCATACTCCTTGTTCAGAGAGGGTGTAGGGAATCTTGCAAATGAATAAACCGGTTACCATTCCGGATTTGCACAAATTTCTGGGTATCATGAATTATAATCGGGAATTTATAGAGGATTATGCTAATATGGCAGTTCCTCTGTATGACATGCTTTCTAACCAGAAAGAATTACCCTTTCTGGAGTGGGGACCAAAGGAAAATACGGCTTTTTGTGATTTAAAGGCAGCATTGGCCAAGGCTACAGAATTAGTAGCTCCAAGTCTAACACTTCCTTTTGTGTTATAGGCAGCAGCTGGACTCAACACATTGTCTGTTGTGCTTTTACAGTAGTGGCCTCAGGGCTCTGATTCTAGAATGGAAAAGGCTTTATGCCCCATTACATTTTTCAGTAGGAAAATGACACATGTTGAGAGGAGATACCACGCATGCATTCAGCAACTTTTGGCCATTTACTGGGGTTTAAAACAAACTGAATACCTAACAGCTTTTTCTAAAGACAATATAGTACAGACACCACATTATGCCATACAGGCTTTGGTAAATGAGACACAGTTAAATAAACTGATTGATGATGTCAGTCAAGTAGTGTTTGCAAAATGGTTGGCATTATTAAGTGTCAAGCAAGTACCAGTAAAGGCAGGAGATAAGTATTACTTATCTAACTTCATGGGATACGAAGGAAAATGACACAAATACATTAGGCACATTTCAAATCCAGAAAAGCCCAGTCTGTCTCCTGATTTTCAGGAAGACAGGCCATTCATCTTTGTTGATGGTGCTCGATTTTGGTACAATGGACAATATCGGACTGTATTTGCAGTAGTACCAGAAAACCCTTCTATGGGACAGCCGACGCTGATTCAGTTATGTCTGCTCAGCGAGCTGAACTGGAAGCAGTTCTTTGTGTTACAGCATTTTCCACCTGTCAATATTTTTTCAAACAGTGCATACGTAGTTAATTCTCTGCGGCTGCATATGTCTACATGGGCAAGCAGAGGGTTTGTTGGTAACATGGGCAAACCACTCAAGCATGCTTCTGTATTGCAGACTGTTTGGAATTTGGTTCGTAGTCAGTCCCTTGTGGGTTGTCACAGCATCCTAAAGGTAAAAGCTCATCAGTAAGCTACAAATGAAAATTTTCAGTTAAATAATTATGCTGATCAGATGGCAAAAAAAGCCAGCAAAGGAAGGAATGCAACTGTATCATACAGAACACCTTTCCAGTGTGCCAAATAAAGCCACTGCAGTACGTGCCATAAAGCCACTGCAGTACGTGCCATAAAACCACTGTAGTACGTGCCATAAAACCACTGCAGTACGAGCCAAATAAAACCACTGCAGTACGTGCCATAAAACCACTGCAGTACGTGCCATAAAACCACTGCAGTACGTGCCACGCAGACATTTTCAGCATAGAGTTTGCAACATGTTTTGCTGCAGATCGATTGCATGAAGAGTTAAAAAAATGTACTGTTGTAGGAGAAAGTTCAGGGCAATATTATGCAAAATGTTTTGAAGACGGTTCTAGTCTTCCTTATATACCATACCAACAGGCATGACAGTTAGTGAAATTTAATCATCAGGTATCGGGACATTTGGGTACACAAAAGTTCTGGCCCATTGTAAAGTACAAGTACTGGCATCCACAGTTAAAGAAAATCTGCGATTTCGTGCATGCTGAATGCTTAATATGTTTGCAGGTTAGTGCTCAGTTGAAAAAGCCACAGTTACTAACCGACGGACCTTGGTATGCCATCCAAATTGACTTTGCAGGTCCATTACCCCCAGCTAAAGGTGGGTACAGATATCTTTTAGTGGTAGTTGATGTTTTTTCAAAATGGGTAGAAGCAATTCCTACAAAAACAATGAAGGCTAAGGCTACAGCAGGAGCCTTATGGAAAAACATTTTTTGTCATTGGGGATGGCCACGAGTTATCGAATCCGATAACGGGCCACAATTTGTCAGTAAACTGATGAAAGCTTTGTGTGATTTGCTTGGTATCCAGCAATGATTTCATGTTCCTTACCATCCCCGGTCTAATGGGATTGTTGAAAGAATGAACAGGACTCTTAAGGAACGCCTTAAGAAAGCCTGCTTGGAAAAAGGCTTAAATTGGGTAAAACATTTGCCTGGAATCTTGCTGGGTGTCAGAGTAACTCTACATAGTAAAACAGGGATCTCACCTTTTAAAGTCATGACAGGTAGAAAAATGCCTCTACAATTGCCATTCAATCCAACTGTTAGTACAAACAGGCCATTATTAGAAATTGCACAGCATCAACAATGGTTAAAGGTTATTTCAGAATTGTGACAAAGCTTATCAGAAATGCAAGCATTGAAATTACGGTCAAAGGATCCTGTTATGCCAGAAGAAAACCTTCCCTCTGTGACACAGATATTAATTAAAACATTCTTGGCAGGGACCTTTTGAAGTAATTGCTCAGTTAGGACCTCAGGTGTACAAAGTTAAAGGAAAGAAAATGAGCAACATGATTCTTGTTCACAGAGATCAGTTGTAAGTCATTAAGTGACTTCATGTTTTGTTTTGTTTTGTTTTTTTGTAGACTCACGGCAAATGCCAAGTCTGAAACAGTTGAAAAAGCATCTATCAAAACAACTTTTCAGATTAATACCACTTACGTGGAAAGGTTATATTATTGTACATAATAAAGATTCTGTTTGTTATTGTACTGACTGTACTCATTGGAGCCCTTGGGGTAGGGTGTCAAACAGGAGAAATGCAAATTTGGAAAATAAACAATAACAATAATACTGTAGAGCTAGGTTGGTGTGAATGCTCAAAGATAAATCTTTTTTGTGGGCAAAGACAGCAGGACAACTTCAGTTGTCCATCTAATGCTAATTGTACCTTTGAGCATATAATAGTTCCCAGTAACGTTACCTTTTGGTCTGCGGTTATGGGTCATTATTACATTCTACCATCTAGTCCTAAGGTAACCCTTGAATTTGATTCCAAAGTTTCTATTAAATGTTGTCAATTTCCTATATTTTATTTGGAAAAAGGAAAAAATTCAAAGAAATATCCACCATCAATACAACGGCTAGTCTTCACTTATGTGAAGAAATGTGGTAATCATACCATACAGGGGATTAGTATTCTTCCCAATAATACGAAAGTACAACTAAATTTTACTACTGGAGTTTCTGTAATACGTACTAATACCACAGTCATTACAGGCAGCATACATTGGGCATATGTTCTATCAATATTAACAGGTAAACCTACCTCTGTTCATACAGACCATTTGGTTAAAATCCCTTCTACCTGTAAAAAGGCAGGCAGACAGTATCAAAAGGTTGTAGTACATTTTAACATCACATTCCCAGACACAGGCAGGTACTGATATAAAAGAGCTTGGCATGATACTCTGCTAGGAGGCCTAGGCACAGGCATGGGAACTATTAATGCAGCTGATGTTGAAATTCTGACTAACCATTTAAAAGTAGTGAGGGAAGATATCTCTCAGATTGTGCATTTACAAGCATCTTGGAATCCAGAGATATGGAAGACACACCTGCACAATATAAATTGTCAGCAGCAGATGTTCTTCATCTCACATTGCTGCAGTCCTTACATATGGGTAATCCGCTGTCCTCGGTCGGCCCGAATACCAAAGTATTAGGCTGACGTCGGTCATGGGCGCTCAGAACTGACATCAGAGCATCAGGGTATTAAAGCGCATGACCGATGTCATATCCTCAGTTTTTTTTGCCGCATGGTCCGATGCAGAAGCAGCGTTTGCAAGTGCCGTTCGGCGTTCTGAAATTTTCATATTCTGAGTTTCAGACCGAATCCAAGTTGGGCTAAGTACCCCGTTGGGGAATATTTTTGTTTTTTCTTGCCTCAGTTAATTCCGGATGTCAGAAAAAGTGAATAATTGTATTTCTTGTGGGAAACAGATACCGCATAGGGATTACCACTCTCTTTGTATTCCTTGTTTGGGACCTGAGCACGACGTAGTCGGGTGTCGCTTTTGTGCTAGGTTTAATAAGCGCACCATTAAACGTAGGTTAGATTGCGCTAGGCTTGTCTTCGGTAAGCGGTGTAATTATAATATGCCGTCGGATCCTCCGACGCCCGCTACCGGGAAGAAGCGCAAAGACAAATCTTTTAAGTCCAGACAAGATGAGTCGTCCGGTCCGGACGCCGGTTCTTTAGAAACTACGGTGGAATCTGTGGATCCAGCCGAGGTTTCAGTTGAGTCTCAGGGGGAGGCTTTGATTTTGCAAGATGTGGCCTCTCAGGAGTCAGGTCATGCTGAGGGGGCCTCTCAGGTTGCTGTTCTTCCTTCCTTGCCTAAGGTGGTTAGGCCTTCTCCTTCTGTCTCTAAGGCTCCTTCCAAAGGCAGGCCTGGTTTGCCTTCCACGGGTGTCAGTCCTAGTTCTGCAGGCTCTGTCCCTAAAAAGCACATGCTTAAAATGGCAGAAGATTTAATTTCTTTAATCAGAGGTTCTATGCCCCCTCCTGATAAGAGGCCTAGGGTAGAGCCAGAGGTGGAAAGTTTGGAGCAGGCTTCAGATTACTCAGAGTCTTTGGCTGAAGACATTCAGGATTTTCCTCCTTATTCTGATTCAGACGCAGAGGATTCCACCCCTTCTGCTTCTCCTCCAGAGGATTTTTCTTTTTCAGAAACCCTGCAATCTATGAGGGAACATTTTAAATGGGAAGGTCAGGATTTCTCAGACTCCCGAAAGAGGCTTAGGGAATTTTTGTTTTTACCACAGCATAGGCCCTTGGCTATACCCCCTGTTTTAGATGTTGTTCAAGATGTTTTCTCCTTAGCTGATGTTTTGAGCAGACAAATAGTGGATCCCCACGAGTGGAAATAGGATCCTCAGGTGTTTCGAGAATTGACAGTGATTTGGGGGACTCCAGACATAGATCTGTTCGCTTCTCCACTAAATTTCCAGTTGCCAAAGTTTTGCACAAAACTGTTTCATCCCACAGCTTGGAAAGTGGATGCTCTATCATTCAGTTGGAACAATCTTCACATTTATGCCTTTTCGCCTCTGCCTCTCCTCCCCAAGGTACTTTTGAAGGTCAGACAAGACAAGCCCTCCATGATTCTAATAGCTCCAGATTGGCCTCGACAGCACTGCTACCCTCTGCTGAGGAGTTTAGTATGGGAGCCTCCATGGCCTTTGCCTTTGATTCCGCACCTTTTGTCTCAGGAGGGCAATCATTTCCTCAATATCAGGATTCAGTCCCTGCATCTAACAGCCTGGAACATTCGGTTCTAGAACCTGGAGGATCGCAGCTTCCACAACAAGTTTTGAATGTTATTTTGGAGGCCAGAAGGCCTAGTACAAGGAAAGTTTATGCGGATAAATGGAGGAGATTTTTAATTTGGAGCAAATCAAGGAGCTTTGATGTTGCCAGGCCTAATTTAAGTGTTTCTCTTCAATATCTTACAGAATTATTAGACAAGGGTTTGTCTTTCTCCTCTATAAAAGTTCATGCTGCAGCCATTTCTGCTCACTATGACTGTGACCCTCCATTGTTTTCTCATCCTTTGTTTAAGCAATTTCTTAGAGGGGCAAAGAACATAAGACCGCCACGTAGAGCTCCTACTCCTGCCTGGGATCTCAATTTTGTGTTGGAAAAGCTTACTTTACCTCCTTTTGAACCTGCAGCTTCTGCTGAGTTAAAGTTTTTGTCTTGGAAGACTGCTTTTTCTTTGGCCATTACGTCTGCTAGAAGGGTTTCTGAATTACAGGCTCTTATGGCGGTTGAACCCTTCCTAATTTTTCATAAGGATAGGGTATCTCTACGTACTAATCCTACTTTTATGCCTAAAGTGGTTTCAAATGTGGCCTTGAACCAATCAATTCATTTGCCTACTTTTTATGCAGATCCCCAAAATAAAGGGGAGAAAATTTTGCACACTTTGGATATTCACAGGCAGTTGCGTTATTATTTGAGCAGGACTAAAGGGTTCAGACAGTCTCAGCAGTTGTTTCTTTCTTTTGCTTTAGGCTCTCAGGGGAAACCTGTTTCAAAGCAAACTATTTCTAAGTGGATTGGTTTTTGTATTGCTTTTTGTTACTCTCATCATGGTAAGGAGATTCCGGCTGGAATCAGACCTCACTCCACTAGGGCTACTGCCACTTCTACAGCTTTTTTAAGGGGAGTAGCTACTAAAGATATTTTGGAAGCAGCTACTTGGAGTTCAGTGCATACTTTTTCTAAACATTACCACCTTCCTCTTTATTCCAAATCTAGGGCTGGTTTTGCCACTGCAATTTTACAGGGCATTTTGGCAGCTCCCAATGCTTTATGATTTTGCCAGCCTCCCTTTACCTCTGCTTTGGGATTCTACCCATATGTAAGGACTGCAGCAATGTGAGATGAAGAACATAGTACAGTTTTGTACCTACCATAAATGTAGATGTTCGAAGATCTACATTGCTGCAGTCCAATTTACCCTCCCTCCTTCCCCTCTGTAGTTTGGAGTGGTTGTATGGTTTGGGTGGTAGCTGTTATTTGTACATACCTTTTGGGAAGTATTCTGTTTTTGGCTGTGGCCTTTCCTTTTAGGGCCTTCTGACATCTGGGGCAAGAAAAAACTGAGGATATGACGTCGGTCATGCGCTTTAATACCCTGACGCTCTGATGTCAGTTCTGAGCGCCCATGACCGACGTCAGCCTAATACTTTGGTATTCGGGCCGACCGAGGACAGCGGATTACCCATATGTAAGGACTGCAGCAATGTGGATCTTCGAACATCTACATTTATGGTAGGTACAAAACTGTACTTTTTTAGACCATTATGATGCTATGCAGGTACATCAGGTGAAATGTGATGGTAACGTGACAATTTTTGTAAAGTGGACAAAATGCACTATGCAATCTTTGTATGTGGAAATTCAGAAGAATATAGTACAAACTGAACTGATGTTACAAAATGAAAATGTTTGGCGACAATTGTTTAACAAATGGATACTTGAATTAGGTTCTTTACTGAAGTAACATACTGTCTCCACAATATTGTACAGTAAAGTTTACGCATTATAATGTTACTTATACCACTATTATGTGTCAATTTACTGTGTTACCTATGATATAGCTCATACCAGAACGGTATGAGTATTGGTTGCTACAATTTGAAGGTAATTATATAGATATGAGAGGAAAAGCACATACAACTGAGTATTGTACAGGGACTCAAAATGGACTAATTTGTGGACAGCATTCGCCTGTGTATGAACCATGCTTGCTGCAGCATTCTGTTAATTTGTGTAGATGGACTATTATGCCTTCTTTTCATAGACTTATGAAACTACATAGAGCAGACACTTTATAGATGTGGCTCCTCAGTATATTTGGTTACAGATCAGGATGTAGGTCATAATTTAAAATTACCTTTTGTAGGTTGTTTATCACATGTTGATTTCCTTAAATGGAATAATAAGAGCTATGTGTTTACTGAACCCATAGAAGTGAATATATCCAAGAATTGGAATTATGACTTAATACATTTTCCCAATATATCTGTATCCTTGAATAATTTAAAACACATAATGAACAATACTAAAATTCTCAGAGTATTTGGAAAAAAGAAATAAAATGATTCTGTATTATGAGGCATTAAGCATCATCGCAAAAGACAAAGTACTTAGTTTGGCTGAAAAGATCAAAAAAGACACTGCTCACAATTGGTGGGATATCTTTACTGGTTGGTGAAAATCAAGAAAAAAATCTGTTAAATTGGTTGATGCATCCTGTATTAGTAGTGTTACACATTATAGCCATACTAACTATCTTGAATTGCTACCTAAGTTGTCATTTGCGAAAAATTTATAGATTTCAGCAAATCATGATGGTTAACCTGAATAAAATGGAGAAAGTTTCAATGTGTACCATTAAAGAAAAAATTGAAAATGAACAGTCATTTTCCACTTTTTAAATAAAAAGTGGAAATTATTAGAGTAAAAGAACAGGTTAAAATGGATTTCAGTGGATTGGTTCTGAAAATATAAAATAAATGTTCTGCATTTCAGTGTGTAGAGTGCACTCAGCTTGAACTCAGCTAACTCACTTTGCAAAAACATATAGCTTGGCATTTATTGTTAAGAATCAGAAGTAAAATATTTTATGTCTTATAAACTCTGCAGCTTGTGAAATGTATTATCTACAAGCAGGTCAAGATGAACTCTTGTATGCAGCTGTGTCTCGTCAATATGATATGCAAGATGGGCCAAGGGCAAAAGGAGTTATTCTTCAAGAACAGAATGTTTAAGATATGGAAGACACTGTCAGCAGACCAGCTTGAAAGGAAAGACTTATTATTCTGGCAAATTCTCAAAACTGCTGATGCAGGCAGAAAAGACACTATAAAGATTGGGACTTTTTCTTTTGCAGGAGAAACTTTGATTACTCTAAGCTGAAGTACGGTTTTGATGTATATACCTTTCATTGTTAAGCTAGATGTAAACATTGTTTGCAGTAAATGAATGTCGTAACAGCAGAACTGTCTCAGTGTCTTCATTGAGTAAAGGTACAGACTACCTGAATAATGTAGTACAACTTTAACGAAAATCATAGTTTAAAAAAGTTTTAATAATCAATTCTTCTTCCATTCCCTAATATAATAAATGTAATCTTCCCTATTTGCTTACTTAAATTATCCTAAAATTCCATCTAGTGGCCATTTAATGAAACCATTAAAGTTTATCTGCCCTAATCTTAAGTACTGGAGCCAAGGTTAGCTTCTAGCAACAACTGCCTGTTTTCTATTCTGGTCTCCCAAGGCCCACCTCTTAAGTCAATGGGTACTACTTCCAAAACAAAAAAAAAATTAAAAACAGACCCTTCATAAAACTTAGTATAAGGTGTTATTGGGGTTCTTACTCCTTAAATCATATATATGCTCATAAATTTTAACCCTGAATATTCTTTCTGTTTTGCCTATATAAAATCCATTGCATATATTACATAATCACTCCACTGGTATTACAATTAGCATAACTCTTACTTTTTATATGTTTTTTCTCTCCCCACTGCATATAAAATATCACTATCTATCAGACAGGGACACTGTGGAGAAAACCACTTTTATATGTGCCTACCTTACCTTCTTTAAAAGATCTTATGTCTAGTCTCTTATTCTCCAAAATATTTTTAATATTCTAACTCTATAAATACATTTTCAGGGTTTTTCAAAAATAATTTCAAGGTCAGAAACACTAGCAAATTTTGCCCATTCCTTTTCCACTATTTTCCTAGTTACTCCTGCATCACCATCATAGTTGATGACAAAATCACCCACATATATTTTATCACTTACCCCATTTAGTTACCATTTTGGTCGGTGAGTGTATCTTCCTTACCTAAAGGGGGTGCAGACCTAGTTCTTCTATCTTTCACTACTACTACTTGAACTTCAAACAATTAATTTGCTGGGTAACCCCCCGCTTTAAACATGTCATTCAAAAATTGATACTCCAGCATAAAATCCTCATCCTCTGAAGTCATTCTGCTATGTCTTAAAAACTGACCCTTAACCAAACCTTTTTTTTTGATAAAAGGGTGCACACTTGCATAGTATAAGTATGAATTAGAAAAAGTTTCCTTTCTGAATTCCTTAGATTTAAAGTTGCCATTAGATTTTTGAATAGTGAGATCCAAATAGTTAATCTCATCATACTTAATTTCATAAGTAAACCTCAAAAAGGCAGTGGTACTGGACATATAATTGGAAAATTCTATAAACCTTTGTTCTGAATCCTCCCAAAATAAACATACATCACCAATTAATGCCTATATAAGCTCTAATGAGTCTTATATTTTGAATTAAATATGTATTTTTGTTCCTAATGAGAAAAAATAATATTCTCATAAGTCGGTGCACATCTTGCCCTCATTGCTACACCCATAAGCTGTTGAAAAAATTCCCCTTCAAAAAAATTATTTTTCAACATTAAATCCATCAAAATTAAACATGTACGAAACCTGTTAATGAATAATAAATATATTCCTGTTGTAATTTTAAGACCTTCGAAATCAATGCCATCTTCCATTAACAATTCAACTCTGTAAGGAAAATATGCTTGCACCTCAGGTGATACACTAGACTGCTTTGACAGCCATCCAACATTAATGTTGTGATTGAGCTTTTGATAAATTAGATCCATCTGAGTGTGATCTCTTAACTCATCAAGTCTGGTGGTGGAAAAATTACGCACTGACATCACATTGAAGTAAAAAGTCTCAGCATCAAGCTGTTCTGTTTTACTTCTAGGCGATCTGGATAAGGTATAGCCAGATAAAGCAAGTTGCCTTTAGTGTAGACCATTTTGAAGTTGTATTTTTGCAATTTAAGCATCATTTTTCGTAATCTTGCTGGAGCAGAATGCATAGGCTTCTTTAGAATTATAACTAGAGGTTGATGATCAGTTTCAATCAATAGCTCAACTATATATGTATGTGTATGTATATATATATATATATATATATATATATATATATATATATATATATATATATATATATAATTGTGAAACTTGGAACATGCAAATACTATAGCCAAAATCTCTTTCTCAATTTGAGCATACTGCATCTCATTTTGAGTTAGTGTCCTAGATTCATAGGCTACTGAATAACTGCACCAAGAAAAATTTTGAAACATCACAGGAAAGAACAACTGCTTTATTAACATCATAGTATCTTTACGTAGGCGGGGTGGCAATTTTCTGCTTAAGGTTATCAAATACCATCTGATGATGTTCCAACCATGACCATGCAATATTTTTTGTGTTGGCTCTCTCAGAGGTGCTGTTAACCTGAAAAAAATGTGTTCCATTGTAAGCTGAAAAACTTCACTTGCAGAATTTATTCCAAATGGCATCCTTCGAAATCTATGTCTGCCAAACGGAGTTCCAAAAGTAGTTGGAAATGAGGATTTGTGATCAAGCATCACTTGCCAAAATGAAGTCTTTGCATCCAAAACAGAAAATACAGTGGCTTTTGTCATCAGAGCTGCAACCTCTTCATCTGTGCACATTGGATGATATGGTCTTTTTAATACTTCAGATCTCTTCGATCAGTGCATATTCTGATTTCGTCTGGGCCTTTTTTTGAGTGGCTACCATGGACAATACTCATTCAGTTGGTTCTGTGACTGGACAAATCACAACTTGCTGCACCATTTTATCCAACTGACCTTTAACTTTGCC
Source organism: Protopterus annectens (assembly GCF_019279795.1). NCBI lineage: Eukaryota > Metazoa > Chordata > Ceratodontiformes > Protopteridae > Protopterus > Protopterus annectens. The sequence continues at coordinate 5,742,027 of NC_056747.1, read as the reverse complement.
TTACATATTGGAACACTTCTTGCTGGTCTGACTACTGGAGTGATCCCTGGGTCTAACTTTATGGAATACACAACTGGAAGTTTGCACGATTTGTCATCAAAAACATTAGTATACTCTGAAAAAATGGCCTCGGAAAAATTTGAACTTGGACTGCACTCACACGATGAACTTCTTTAGCAAAAGAAAGCAGATTTATTCTCAACCTATCTTTGAGACCCAGCAAAGATTGCAGTGGTCATCGGACTATGTAGGATAACAAGTTGTAACAGTTCTCAGCCACATAACATGAAACTATCACTGAACCTTCGATTTGAATTTCTTCACCTCCATAAGCAGCAGGTCTCTCACTGCTGGTTACATTGAGTTGTTTGTTAGTTATCACTCTTGCAAATATATATCTGCTGATATAACATTACACTTTGACCCAGTGTCGACTTTGAGCGCTTTGGATTTTCCATTAATCCGGACTGTAAAAAACTCTTTGTTCCTTGTTCATAAGTGTGTACCAGGCCAATGGCCTTGGAGTTTTTACAAGCCTAGCCCGTAGAAGTACCCTGGCATCATGCTGCCATTAGTTCCTGGTGCATCTATCAAGTAGAGCGACTGGAGTGATCCCCGGGGTGAACTTTCTATTTCCCATCCACTCATCAAGATATCTCTTGAAAAGGGCCAGTGAGGCACTCTGCTTGACATGTATGGGAAGTCTATTCCAGAGCATGGGCAGTCTCTGGGCTATGAACCTGTCCCTCCAGCATGTTCTGTTGATTGTGGCAATGAGGTTGAGGTCCCTGGAGCACGTGGTGTGGAGGGATTGGGATTTCTTTAGGTGTAACATTTCTAACAAAGCTGGATCAGACATGGCTTTATAAGTCAAGCAGAGATCGCCTCTTAGTAGACGATATGAGACAGAGAAAAGCTGGAGTTTTTTGAGTCTGTCCATGTAGGGCATGTGTTGAAGGCCTAGGATCCTCTTTGTGAGATACTTTTGTGGCCTTTCCAGCTGTTGCAGGTGTTTAGTGAGGTACATGCCAAATGGGGCATTATACTCAATGATTGGTCTAATGAGGGAAGAGTAGGGAGAGATGATGACCTCTTTCTTCCTGAATGCAAAACCCTTGGTAATGAGATGTGCCACATAGAGGGACTTTCTGACCACAGTGGCAGTGTGGTGGTTGCTGTCAACCTGTGTCCCCAGATCTCTTATAATGCCTTCAGTGATCAGTGGGCTACCATCAATGTGGTAATTAGTGGGAACTGAGTTTTTCCCAAAGGGAATGACTATGCATTTTTTGGCCTTAAGCTTAAGGCCATAGTTTCGACAACAGTTGTTGGTCTCAGTGAGGCCTTTCTGTAGGATGTCTACATCACTTGGTGAGTTAATGGCGCCCAGCTTGCAAGCATCTGCAAACCTGGTCAGCCAGAGTCCCTCCCTGTTGAGCTGGACATCTGAGAAGTAGATGCCGGACAGGAGAGGACCCAGGACCAATCCCTGTGGGAATCAACTTGTGACTGGTCAGCAGTCTGACTTGGAGTCTGCTACTTTCACACTGTAGGTTCTATCTGTGAGCCTGTTTGCAATCCACCTAGTGATATAGGGGTTGATGCCTAGTTTGGTGAGTCTATCTATAGTTACTGTTTGTCGTTTTTGCATTTAAGTTACCTGTAACACATTGCACTTAAGTTACCTGGCACTTGCTCGCTAAAGCAATTATATAAGTCAGCACTAAAAATTAAAAGCACTACACCCTCACTCCCCACTGGCCCTAGTTTTCAATTATTAAGGAATTCCCAATATTATTCTAGCATGTCCAAAGGTCAGTTGTCAATCTCCTCTCCGGTCCAGCTGGTGAATCTGGGAATCTTGGGGCAATATTACAACTGCCTCATGTACACAGACAACCCTCTCCTCCTCCCAACAAATTCCAACACATGTGAGAGATGCAACCATATAAACAAACTGGAGGCTAAGCTCTCTCAGCTCAGTACTGGCATAACCAGTCAGGAGGAGAAGGAAACCACACTCACTACAATTCCAGTCTCACATAGACCTACCACGACAGCAAACCAAACACATAATCACACAAAAACATACTCGGAGGCTCTAAATAAAGATCTGCCTAAGCAGCAGAGACCTCCAAAGCAGACACCCAAGCAACCGCTACCCCAAAACAAAACACGTGCAACACATATCTCACAAAGCCAGTGTGCCGAACAGTCACAGCCCTTAAGACTAAACAACACACCTGATACACTTGTAATAGGTGACTCTATCGTCAGGCACACTGACGTCCCGCTCACCAGGCTGAACAAGGAGAGGGTCACGGTGAGCAGCCTGTCGGGCGCTAGGATCCGCCACATAACACAAGCACTCAGGTCACTCCAAGGCAAGTACAAATATGACTCGGTCATTGTCCATGCTGGTGTGAATGACCTGAGACGTACCTCCCTGGACTACATGAAAAGAGACATAAAGGAGCTCTCTGAGCATGTAGCCCAGGCCAGTATGACCCTGACCTTGAGTAGCATCTTACCCTCACCAAGAATGATGCCACAATATGAAGACAAGATGATCAATTTAAACAATTGGCTTAAGTACTGGTGTCATTCAAAGGGGATCCAATGCCTGTCAGCTTGGGATGATATGCTTGACAAGCCACGATGCTTCGCTAGGGACGGCTTGCACCTGTCACCCCTGGGCTTTTGGATATTGGCAAAGGCTCTTGCTACCCCCATAGTGCCTTTTAGGCAAGGCTCAAAAGACAAACCCACCTCCATAGGTATCACAAGGGATAAGAAACTAAGAGTAATGCTACTCAATGCCAGAAGTCTAAACCTCAAGATGCACGCACTCAAAACTCTCCTTAGCATGGAGAACATCGATATCTGTGCAGTAACAGAAACCTGGTTCAGGGCTCCTGAGAGCACCCCAGCACTACCAGGTTATACCTCATACCATGCTTTTCGGCCCCAAAACTTGGACCGAACCACAAAAGGAGGGGGGGGGTATCGATATTCATCAAAGATACCCACACCTCCAGGTTGGTGGCAAAGCACGAAGCATCAGAGACTATCCATGTGCAACTAACAGTGGGTAAAACTGCCTTCCAGTTTATAGCCTGCTACAGACCACCCTCCCAAACCCAGGAACCCCACTCGGCCATTCTGAGAACACTGGAAAATATGAAGGTCTCTCCAAACACCATTATATTGGGCGACTTCAGCTACCCAAACATAGACTGGGAGCATTACTCTAGCTCCAACACCCTAGCCCAAAGGTTCCTAGAATTTATCAACTCAAATGATATGGAACAACTTGTTACCACTCCCACAAGAGGGGAAAACATACTGGACCTGATCATCACCAACATGGGGACTCTATGCTCCAGACCAGAAGTGTATCCCTCACTGGTAAGATCAAACCATAAACTAATCTCACTGGATATTCACATCCCGACCCCACCCCCTGCCCAGAAAACCACAGTGAAAAACTTCTCTAAAGCAAATTTCACACTCCTCAAAACCAAGGTGGAATCCTTCAAAGCCCCCGGGCCTGTGGAAAATATGGCCCAGACCGCAGAATCCTTTATAAACGCATTATATGAACACCTTCAGGAATGCATGGATCATGCGATCCCAAATAAAACCAAGACCCAATCCTCCAAAGGCAGACGTCCTGTCTGGTATACCCCAGCCATAAACAAACTATACAATAGAAGGAGGAAGCTACTAAATGATAGAGCAAAATCCCAAAAAGGGAAGGCATCACTGATCAGTATTAGCAAAAAACTACAGGCACTCATAAAATTGTCTAAGGCCAGCTTCGAGAGAAAAATTGCACAGGACACTAAGGATAATCACAAGGCTTTCTTTAGTTATGTTAGGATCCTGGGTGGTAATTCCCAGATATGCTCAGAATTAGTCCAAAATGACAAAAATTACACTGAACCCACAGACATTGCCAACATCCTAGCTGACAGGTTCAGCGCAAACTTCTCCCCCCCCTCCCCACCAAAAGGGCAAATATCTATCCCAGCAGAGTGCTGCCCCCCTGACATCTCAGATGCTCAAGCCGCCCTCTCCAAAGCAAAAAACACAGCATCAATGGGACCAGACGGTGTCCCGGGCTGTGTCCTACATGAACTCCAAGAAGAGCTAAACCCAAACATAAAACTACTGTTCAATCTCAGCCTTACTACAGGATATGTGCCCAAAGAGTGGCGTACAGCAACAGTGGTCCCTCTCTATAAAGGTGGTGCCTCAACGGATCCTGGAAACTATCGCCCCATAAGCCTGACTAGCTTGGTCTGCAAAGCTATGGAAAGGATCATCATGGACCTCATAAATAAAGATATTGGGGACCTACAGACACTGGATCCTACCCAGTTCAGCTTTGTTAAGGGCAGATCCTGCCTCTTTAACCTGGTTGATTTCTTTGAAACAGTCACCAAGGCCATTGACGAGGGGAAAGTGGTCCACACAGCCTACCTGGACCTCGCAAAAGCCTTCGATACAATACCCCACTCGGGCATTATAGATAAGCTCACCAGCTTAAATATAAACCCCTATGTCACTAGATGGATTGCAAACTGGCTCAAGGACAGAACCCACATGGTTAGAATTGCTGGAGCCATATCAGACTCCAAACCAGTTACAAGTGGTGTCCCACAAGGCTCAGTCCTGGGACCTCTCTTGTTCGGTATATATTTCTCGGAGGTACAGGCCAACACGGAAGGACTGTGGCTGACCAAGTTCGCAGATGGGCACCATAATCGACTCTCCAGCCAACACAAGCATCCTCCAAAAGGGCCTCATAGAAACAGACAACTGGTGCCAGAGCCATGGCCTCAAGCTAAATGCCAAAAAGTGTATAGTCATCCTCTTTGGCAAAAACAAAGTGCCCACAAATTACCACATAGGTGGTAATCCATTAAGTACAGAAGAAGTAATTAGGGACCTGGGGACCCAAGTTGATAGCAATCTCTCATTTGACAACCACGTGGCCAAAGTGGTTAGAAAAACATTTTATATAGCCCACCTAATCATGAAGGGATTCACATCTAGATCAGGGGAGGTCATCGTGCCTCTTTACTCATCCCTCGTCAGGCCCATAATTGAGTACAATGCCCCTTTTGGGATGTACCTTACCAGACACCTGCAGCAACTGGAAAGACCCCAAAAGTACCTCACCAAGAGGATCAAAGGGCTCAAACAGATGCCATATGCTGCCCGGTTAAAGAAACTCCAGCTCTACTCAGTGGCATACCGCCTGTACAGAGGCGATCTGTGCCTGACATATAAAGCCATGTCCAACCCGGAATTAATGGACATGCTGCACCTCAGAAAATCCAAATCCCATCAAGCTACGCGCTCGAGAGACTTGAACCTCAGCACTGAAATAAATAGGACATGCTGGAGGGACAGATTCATAACCCAGAGGCTCCCTTCACTCTGGAATAAAATCCCAGTCCAGGTTAGGCAGAGTCCCTCATTGACTCTCTTCAAGAGGAATCTTGATGAGTGGATGGGAGATCGTAGGTTTACCCCGGGTATCACTTCTGTGTCACTGTTAGACAGAGGCACAGTATACTAACCTCGAAAAAGGGCATAGCAAAATAAATGTAAATGGGTGGCGAAAGCCAAACACATTCTGGCTAGGCTTATAAATGCCCTAGGGCAGATAGCCTAGTATGAACCTATGAACCTATGAATGGGAAATGGTATCAAAGACCTTGGCCAGATCATGGTAGGTTATATGAACTGCCTTGCCCTCATCCACAGCTCTGGTGACTGACTCAAAGAAGTCAACCCGGCATGATTTACCCTTCACAAAACCAAATTGTGTGGGATCCAGAGTTTAGAGATTCCTTATATCCTTGTTAATTAGGTCCAAGATGATGCTTTCCATAGCTTTACATATCAGACTTGTTAGGCTAATGAGGTGATAATTCCCAAGGTCTGTAGCCGCTCCCCCTTTATGGAGAGGGATGACTGTAACAGTGTGGCATTCTGTATGGACAAAGCCTGAGGTGTGGCTGTGATTGAACAGGCATACCAGTATGGTACCAGTTCACTTTGTAATTCATATAGAACACAGCCAGGGATATTGTCGGGTCCCATGGAAGCTGTATTCTTGGCCTTGGACAATGCAGCTTTAACCTGTGCTGCAGTAATGCTGGGTGCCTGGCTTTCTTCCAATATTGTGATTGGCCCTTTAGTGGGGGAGAGAGGGGTAAAGTTGGCACTGAATCTGTCGACCAGTATGTTGGCAGTATCTGTTGGCTCAGTATAGGAGGTACCATTGTGCAGTAACTCAGAGCAAGTCTGGGTATTGCTGTGGAGGTTCTTGCTATAACTGTAGAAGGCTTTGTGGTTGTTGTTAGTGTCTGCTGCAATTCTGCCTTCATAGCCAGCTTTAGAGGTTTTGATGAGGGATCTCAACTTTTTGTTGAGGCTAATAAGGAAGTGTTTCCAGTCTTAGGAATTCACCTTTTTCTGCAACAGTTTCTTCCTTCTGTTGTAGAGTTTGTTAATGGCAGGGGGCCACCAGATTGGCTTCCTTTTTTTGGAGAAGACATCTTGGTTCTGTTTGTTATGGCTAGTTCCAAGCATTTATGTACGTGTTCGTACAGTGCATTGGTGTATGATTTGGCAGTCATGCACCTATTTTCCATTTGCATGGGTGCTGTGAAGTTAGCCACCTCTGTTTTTAGGATCCCAAAGTCAGCTTTGGAGAGGTTTTTTATGGTGGTTAGTTTTGCTGGTGGTGTAGGTGAGATATGGATTTCCATGGTAATTATTTTGTGGTTGGATTTAACCAGAGGGGAATTGACAATTGGTGTTGAGCAATAGTTTTCCATGTTAGTAATGACCAGGTCAAGGATGTTGCTTCCTCTAGTGGGGTTAAGAATGAGCTGGTCCTGCACATTGGAATTAACGAATTCCAGGAAGCTTTGGGCAAGTGTACTGGTGCATGAGTAGTTTTTCCAGTTGATGGAGGGATAGTTGAAGTCACCCAGTATGAGAGTGTTGGGTTGGACAATAATAGTTTCCAGGGTGCTTAGGAATGAGGAATGAGAGTCTTTGGATATGGTTGGGGACCTATAGCAGGCTATGACCTGAATTGCCATCTTACCCACTGTTAGTTTTACCTGAAGTGTCTCCGATGCATTATGCTGGGCTACTAGTCTGGAGGTGTGCATATTGTTTATGAATATGGAGACACCACTGCCTTTGGGGCTTCGGTCCATTTTCTGGGGCTGAAAGGTATGGAAATGAGTTATAGCCTGGTAGTGCAGGGGTGCTTTCTGCTGCTCTAAACCAGGTCTCCATTACAGCACAAATGTTGATGTTTTCCATTTTGAGGAGTGCTTCAAGCAAGTGCATCTTGAGATTTAGACTTCTAATGTTGGGCAGCATGACCCTCAGATTGCATTTATTTATAGCTATTACAGTGGTAATTTGGTCTTTGGAACACTGCCTAAAAAGGCACTATAGGGGTGGCAAGAGCCTTAGCCAGCATCCGGAAACCTAGGGGTGATAGATGCAGGCCATCTCTGGCAAAGCATAGAGGTCTGTCACTCATGTTAATAAGTTTACTGCATCAACTCTTTCTCAACGCACTGATTGGCTCTACTTGATCAACTTGCTTTTTTGTGCTACCTTTCTTTACAACTGTGTGAGGCTTACTGGATTTGCAAAGCTTTTGGAAATTATTCCATTTTTTACACTTGTGACATTGTTGACCAAATGATAAACAATTCTGTCTTTTAAACTCATGATTTGCACCACAATTGCGACAGTTAACAGTAAAGCTAGATTTGAGTTTTGCTGACTCATGTTTATGTTGCACTGAGCTGGCAGTGGAGCTTGCACTTTTTCTGGAACTTGCTAGAAAGCCTTGTGGCTTCTTTGAAAACCCTGTAGCTGCCACATGCTTAGGCCTGTTCTTGTTTGTCACGTGTTGCATACTGTCTACGTTTGCTCTGGAGCTCACTGAAGCCATGTGTTTGTCACGTGTTGCATACTATCTACATTTGCTCTGGAGCTCACTGAAGCCATGCTTTTGTCACTTGCAAGCATACTTGTATGTCTGTTACCTCGTGGATCTGACAAATCTCTGTTGCCTTGCCTAATGTTAAATCACTGTCATGAAGCAAAATCTTTCTTATAGCAGCTCTATTAATACCATATACAAGTCTGTCCTTTATCAGCTCATCTTTTAAATCACCAAACCAACATGTTTTAGCTCTGTTTCTCAAGTCAGTTATATAAGCTGCAAGTGTTTCCCCTGGATTCTTCTTCTTCCTCTTTCGGCTGCTCCCATTAGGGGTCGCCACAGTAGATCATCTGTTTCCATTTCTTCCTGTCCTCTGCATCTTGCTCTGTCACACCAACAGGTGGTTACATGTCCTCTCTCACCACATCCATAAACCTTATCTTAGGCCTTCCTCTTTTCCTGTTACCTGGCAGCTTCATCCTTAGCATCTCTTTCCCAATATACTCTGCATCCCTTCTCAGCACATGTCCAAACCAACGTAATCTTCCTCTCTGGCTTTGTCTCCAAACCTTCCAACCTGGGCTGACCCAGTAATATACTTATTCCTAATCCTGTCCAACCTCGTCACACCCAGTGCAAATCTTAACATCTTTAACTCTGCCACATCCAGCTCTGACTCCTGCCTTTTTGTCAGTGCCACTGTCACCAAGCCATATAACATAGCTGGTCTCACTACCCTCTTGTAGACCTTCCCTTTCACTCTTACAGGTACTAGTCTGTCACAAATCACTCCTGACACTCTTCTCCACCCACTCCATCCTGCCTGTACTCTCTTCTTCACCCCTCTTCCACACTCACCATTACTCTGAACTGTTGATCCCAAGTACTTAAACTCATCCACCTTCCCCACCTCTACTCCCTGCATCCTCAACATTCCTCTATCCTCCCTCTCATTCACACACGTATATTCTGTCACAGTCCTGCTGACCTTCATTCCTCTTCTCTCTAGAGGATATCTCCACTCTCTCTCACTACACATCACAATGTCATCTGCAAATGTCATAGTCCACAGGGACTCCTGTCTGATCTCATCTGTCAACCTATCACCATTGCAAATAAGAAAGGGCTGAGAGCTGATCCGTGATGTAATCCCACCTCCACCTTAAACGCATCCATCACTCCCACCGCAGCTGACTCTGATTCAGTTATGTCTGCGCAGACCTCACCACTGTCACACTACCCTCGTACATATCCTGTACTACTCTTACATACTTCTCTGACACTCCTGACTTCCTCATACAATACCACAACTCCTCTCTACGCACCCTGTCATATACTTTCTCTAAGTCCACAAAGACACAGTCCATCTCCTTCTGACCTTCTCTGTACTTCTCCATCAACATTCTCAGAGCAAACATCACATCTGCAGTGTTCTTTCCTGGCATGAAACCGTACTGCTGATCAATAATCATCACCTCCCTTCTTAACCTAGCCTCCACTACTCTTTCCCATAACTTCATGCTGTGACTGATCAATTTAATCCCTCTGTAGTTACTACAGCTCTGCACATCACCCTTATTCTTAAAAATCGGTACCAAAACACTTTTTCTCCATTCCTCAGGCATCCTCTCACTTTCCAAGATTTCATTAAACAATCTAGTTAAAAACTCCACTGCCATTTCACCTAAACACCTCCATGCTTCCACAGGTATGTCATCTGGACCAACAGCCTTGCCATTCTTCATCCTCTTCATAGCTATCCTTACTTCCTCCTTGCTAATCCACTGTACTTCCTGATTCACTATCCCCACATCATCCAACCTTCTCTCCCTCTCATTCTCTTCATTCATCAACCCCTCAAAGTACTCTTTCCATCTCCTCAACACACTCTCCTCACTTGTGAGTATGTTTCTCTCATTATCCTTTATCACCTTTACCTGCTGCACATCTTTCCTAGCTCGGTCCCTCTGTCTAGCCAATCAGTACAGGTCCTTTTCTCCCTCCTTAGTGTCCAGCCTTTCATACAACTATTCATATGCCTTGTCCATAGCCTTCACCACCTCTCTCTTTACCATGCACCTCATCTCCTTATACTCCTGTCTACTTTCTTCATCTCTCTGACAATCCCACTTCTTCTTTGCCAACCACTTTCTCTGTATACTCTCCTGTACTTCATTTCACTACGATGTCTCCTTGTCGTCCTTCCTCTGTCCAGATGTCATACCAAGCACCTTTCTAGCCGTCTCCCTTACTAGCTCTGCTGTAGTTACACAGCTATTCGTTAACTCTGCACTGCCACCCAGTGCCTGTCTTAACTCTTCCCTGAACTCCCTCACAATTACCTTTTTTTCAATTTCCACTATTTGATCCTTGGTGCTGCCCTCACATTCATCCTCCTCTTCTTGATCACCAGTATCATCCTACAAACCACCATCCTATGCTGCCTAACTACACTTTCCCCTGCCACCACTTTACAGTCTCCAATCTCCTTCAGACTGGCCCTTCTACATAAGATATAATCCACCTGTGTGCATCTTTCTCCACTCTTGTATGTCACCCTATGCTCCTCCCTCTTGTTAAAATACGTATTCACCACAGCCATATCCATCCTTTTCGCAAAATCCACTACCATCTGACCTTCTGCATTCCTTTGCTTAACACCATACCTACCCATCACTTCCTCATCCCCTCTGTTCCCTTCACCAACATGCCCATTGAAATCTGATCTCATGTAAAACAAATGCCTCTCTAATGTAACATTTGTCTGGGGGTTGCACATTTCTCTAAACTTGCGCTTCAAACACTCAGGGTCCTCCCATGATTCAGCTTGCACAATATGACAGTCTACACCTTCTCCTTCATACAACACCGGTGCATATACAAATGAACACTCTCTTTCTATGGCTTCAGATCCTGCTAGGTTTAGCAAAATTAATGCCTTGGTACCTGCATCTCTACCTGCATAAGCTGCTTGTATAAAAATATCGTACTCTTGCTCAAATAGTCTCACAATTCTCTGCAGTATTCTGATCAAACACAAGTGGTTGGGGTTTTTGAAATACATCTGCCATATTAATACATACCAGCGAAGGATCTTGCAACTATGCAATGAATATGCACACATACACATTCATAAGAAACTGGCATAAACAGTACTTGCTCAATGCCTTTGTGCCCTGAGCTTTTATTTTCTTTCATTGAGCTTATCGGAATTATGTGAATAAATGAACGTGTAATACTTTCAAATAACTGTACTTTGTGAAATAACTTTCTTGGGCTTTCAGTACTTTGCAGAACTTTGTGAAGTAGCTTTTTGGACTGTTTGATGCGTTACAGAGCTTTGCAAAATAATTTCTAGGGCTTTTTGATATTTTATCTTTGATTGGTAAAGGCAGAAATGCTAAAGTCATTTTTATCACTCACTACACTTTCGGAATTGGTGAAGGCAGAAATGCTAAAGTCATTGCTTGGAATTTTATCGATAAAGGCAGAAATGCTACAGTCATGCACCATCACTTGTTAAAGTCATCACTTTAAGAAACATTCAAGAACTTTATGTTGCAACTGAGTAATTCATGAGCACAGTAATACTCTTGTAATCTTTTATAAGAAACGCCTGTTATCAATGCAAGAAATATATCAAGCAACTGTACAATGGGTATAAATCGAACATCTGTTGCCCAAAACTCAATAGATTTCAAAGTAATTGCACTTTGTGAGTAACTGCATACAGCACACTGAAATGTCCCCCAAAATGGCGGTACCTTCCTAGGCAACTCTTTACAGTAGAAGAAGCACTCTGTAATGGTGGTGAATAGACATACCCAGTGCAAAAACTTTTCTTTGAAATAACTATGCTTTGGCTGAATTGCATGAAGTAGTTGCACTTTACACACAATGAAATCTTTGAAGTACATGCACAGTAATCAGCACACACTGTAAGCACTTCTGCACACACTAACATACTTTGAATAACTTTAGTTATGCCCTTGATACAATACAAAGTTGCAGTTATGCCCTAACACAGCATTTTGCCCAAACACGTGCAGTCGCCTTGCTTTATTTTTGCTTAATGTGTCCTTTCTTTTCTTATATATTTTTTTGCACATTTAAGCCCTTTGTATGCCCAATGTACTTTTCTTGTGCTTGTTTTACTCTAAACATGCCCAACTTTGCATTAAATACACTCATTTTGCTTTAAACATACTTGTTTCTTGCTTTACTGTTAATTGTCTTGTCAAATACTTTCATCTTAAGCATTTTCTCTAGTTAACAAACTCTTTTTGTACTTTCTGCTTGCATGATAATGCAGTTTGTGCCCTTGTAATGCCCCTTTTTGCATTCTTTTGCATTGAGTAAATAATTTGTATTATTTTTCCTTACCTTTGATTCTTTCTGGTTACGTTTGTACTCTTTTCTCTCGGTTTACCTTCGTTGTCGTCTTTACACCTCATGGTTCCAAATATTCTTGTCTCTTTCATCCCAGTTCTGACACCATGTCATTTTTGTGTTGGTACACAAATAAACGAGTCTTTGTGTGTTCTGTTCAATCAGCTTTATTCCATACAAACACATCACTATAGAGGCTTACTGACTACAACTTAAATAACTTTTATGTACAAACTAACTACTGCGATCATACATGCTCACTCGCTGGCTGCTTCTACAAAATGGCACTAGGAATTGCACGTGTCTGGAACTTATACATGCATGCACAGCCTCGCATGCTTCTTAAAGATATAGAACACACACGTTACACTCTGTAGAACCCATGTGTATTTGTATTATAAAAACTCTCTAAGTGAATGATGGTGAGTGATGTGTTTTTTGTAAATATCTAAAGTTAATATCTTTCAATTTGAAATATATTAAATGTTTTAAGAATGCTACCATTTACCTGAGTTATTCATGGGACTTGGTGAATGCTTAAGGCCAATAAAATGAAACTGGAGGGATTATACATGGCTCATTCTGAAACAAAAGCCAATCTCACGTTAGTGAAACCTGAGGATTTTGTAAGTTTGACTCCATCAGTGATAAGAAGCATATAGTGAAGCTGAACTGACAGTGATGTGAAGTGTGTAATAACATTAGAGTTGCTGGTGATAATAGATGGCTATAGCTGTCAGAAACTCAGGAAGATATACAGAGGAGAGAGAGAAGAATGAATGAATCATGTTGAATAGAGTACTGAGATTTTAAAATAAATATGTAGGGTAAGCAAGCAGTAATGCCTGAAAGGGTGTGTGTTAATGTGCAACTAATACCAGCCTGACGTCGCAGGCGGAGGGCCTCTACGCCCCTGGAAGGGTGTTAATTACACATTAGCACACACCCTGGAGGGCATTGTTGTGCTTAGATAATGAGGTCTCTGTAAAATTGTGTTTTACTTGCTTATTAATTTTTTTAATTACTATATTATTTTTTTTTTATTTTTAATAGTTCCTCCGCCTAATGTTTCAAACTTGCTGTAGTATAATGGTGGTGGAGGAAGCATTTTACATCAAATATATATATAAAAATAATAAGCAAGTGAAACACAATAATTTTACATACAGCCCATTCTCTCTCCGTCATACACACATGCACAGTCTCCCCTCCTTTCACACACACACATACATATACATACATTCACGCTCACTCTTTCTCGATTTCTCTCTCTGACACACACACACACACACAGTCTCTTCTGCTATACACTTCTGTTTCGCTCAATTGATCACTCTCTCTTTCTTAATACACACATACGCTCTCACACACGTTTTATTTTACCTTTTTTATTTTACACTCTGTAAACAGCAAAAGCACTGCTTAGTGAGTGTAAAATAATGGCTCACTCACTCACACTTTCACTGACATGCATGTATACACTCACACACAGACATAAACACACACATACCCTTTTTTGTAGTTGTCTTCTTTTATATTTTACACTCACTAAACAGCAAAAACACTGCTTAGCAAGCATAAATTAATGGTGGCCTATGCATTTTCTCAGTCTGAGCACCATGGCGGCTTAATATGCTTCCGTGAAGCAGCGGACATGTTTTTCACCGGGCATTACTTGTACATTAATACCCTGCTGGAGTACGTTCGTTCTCCAATCAGTGTACTGATGTACAGTTTGCCCATTGCTGAAATGTAATTAGATACCAGTTAGTGTGTATAAGGTGTTGCTGCGGTTTTAGTATGAGGGCCTGATAATTATTGTGGTAATAATTTCTTTGTTTCTGTGAAATGCTGTTTAGCTAAATGTTATGAACTTAAAAATGAATCTTAACTAAAATTTAAAAAAAAATTGTTTTCATTAACATGGATTATATACAGCAAGTAACATTTAAGTCATGAAAATAATGTTTTCCACTACCTTGTTCTAATTTGTTGTATGTTTAGTCAGCAGGTATTCGAGTCACTGTGACATTCAGAGTCAGCAGTTATCAGTTCAAGGTCATTGCAATTCTAAATTTGACAAGAGCATTACAGACAACATACAATCAAGCAATGAAGCAAGACCATGTGACAGTGCCACATATCACAGCAGTTTTACATTGAAATCTACCACTAAACTGCTTCACCGAAGCCACAATGGAGAAAATCTCTATGAACATTTAACAAATAAGAGTTTTACACAGAAGGTGGCCCAATCAACACATGAAGAAATGCACACTGGAGAAAAGTCTCATACGTGCACCACTTGTGGCAAGTGTTTCACACAAAAGTCTTCACTTTCAGTACATGTGAAAATACACAGTGGAGAAAGGCCACATAAGTGTGCCACTTGTGGCAGGGGTTTTAGACAAAAGAGTGCACTTTCAGTGCATGAAAAAATACACACTGGAGAGAAACCTTATAAATGTACTTCATGTGGCAAGAGTTTTAGAAAGAAGATTCACCTTTCTACACACGATATGATACATACAGGTGAAAAGCCATATACATGTGCCAGTTGTGGAAAGTGTTTCACACAAAAATCTTCACTTTCAGTACATGTGAAAATACACAGTGGAGAAAAACCACATAAGTGTGTCACTTGTGGCAGGGGTTTTACTCAAAAGCCTGCACTTACAGTGCATGAAAAAATACACACTGAAGAAAAACCTTATAAATGCACTTCATGTGGCAAGAATTTTAGAAAGAAGGTTCAGCTTTCTTCACATGAGAGAATACATACAGGTGAAAAGCCATATACATGTACTAGATGTGGCAAGAGTTTTAGACTGAAGACCATTCTTTCAAAACATGAAACAGTTCATAGTGGAGACAAGCCATATAAATGTGTCACATGTGACAGAAGTTTTACACAAAAAAGTACCCTTTCATCACATGAGAAAATACACACTGGGGAGAAGCCATATGCATGTATCACATGTGGCAAGAGTTTTATACGGAAGACGCACCTTTCAATACATGAAAAAGTGCACACTGGAGAGAAGCCATATACATGTATCACATGTGGCAAGAGTTTTACACGGAAGACATACCTTTCAGCCCATGGCAAAATACACACGGGAGAAAAGCTGCATAGGTGTGGTATATGTGGGAAAAGATTTACACTAAAGACTACACTTTCTGTACATGAGAAATTGCACAGTGAAGAAAAACCACACAAGTGTGTAACTTGTGGCAAAAGTTTTGCACAAAAAGTTACACTGTCAACCCATGTGAAAATGCACATTAGAAAGAGTCAGCAATACAAAATATGAGAATAAAGTTCAGCAAGGAGAATTTAGCAGCCTGAAACTAACACTGAAGACTACTTTGATATCTCTGAATAAAGTTCAAGCTATAAATCAGTTTGATCTCCATACTTTGGCTTTTGATCAGGTGTCCCCAGAAGTGTTGGATCAGTTGGATAGAAAGGCAAGAATGCTGCTTAATGCCTGTTTTATATAAAATTATCCTTTGGTCTTGCATTGATGTCCTTGCAGTTACTTGTATGCATAGGTCAGTATTGTGGGACTACATGCATATCTGTTGTCATCACTGGCGCCAAATAAAGTGAATGTTCTAAAGCAAGAAGAAGAAAAGTGTAAAATGATGCTACATAGATTATATAAAGCATTTTAAAAAGGAAACGTTATGAAACTCAAAGCAGAAGTGGAGAAAAGCATGACCAGAAGAAAATAAAGTAAAATTGTAAAGTCCACAATAAAGATATCACTAGAACAATTATATGTTGGTCAATATTTGACATATGAATGGCCAAGGTGATATAAACCTGTAACACAGAATGAAAGGTTAATAATGTTCATAAAAATCTGTAGAAAATCTTAATAGATGTAAACAAATGAAGTACAGAACAGGAAACTAATATTTAATCCAACAAAATGCCCTGCTCTAACTAACATCCTTTCCCCATACACCCCAAATAGAACTCTCAGGTCTGAACACCAAAACTTTAATTACTGTCGACAAACCTAAACGTCCTGCTGGACAACTTCTCCTTAGGTAGGAAATGGAACTCTCCCTTCCACACTAAGGACAATGTCAAACACAAACAGCTTCAAAACTCAGCTTTACACCTACCGCTCCTCCAAATGGAAATGTGACTGCATTCTCCCTACCTAGAACTCTTTAACAAAAGCCCCTGGGAGGGTATCCTCCAGAGTTCCTAAGCACCTTATAGCTGGCTATAACCTTCTGTAGCCAATTCCCATACAATCTCTCACACTCTGTAAATATTGTAAATAGCTTTTGACTTTAACTGTGTTGTTAAAATGTATCTGCATGATATTTTTACACTATGGGCGATACTGCTCACTCTTTGTATTATTTGATATGTATTTGTACTTGTACTTTTATTTTTATTGGACTGCTATCTTTACTGTAATCTGTTTCATGGAGCATTTCTCCCCGGGCCTCCACTGAAAATTGGCTCTCTGGGCCAAGTGGACTTCTCCAATAATCAAACTGGAAATACATAATAAATAAATAAATCAGTTGCAGGCCTTTATGGAGGCTGTGATATCCTTATGTCTCAGGGTCTGCATACTGAAAAGGACAAAAATGTGACAAAGTTGTTATATTAGAGACTTTGCAAACATTACAGTATATAAGTAGCTGAGATGTATTGGAAATAGGAAACACAAAGAATGATTGAAAATGAAACAGTAATTATATCAGATTGTTGGATCATCCAATACAAACAGCTAAGAAAGAAGCTACAACACCAAATATTGTACTTTAAAAGAAAAGGAGACAAACACAGCACTATTGCAATAGCTATATCCAGAGACCATAGTTTTTTTTACTAACTGAAAGGTGTAATATGAAGACATGCCAGCAGAAACTGGAGCAATATGGAATAAGGACATCCAGATTGTTCCGGTGGTAGAAGGAGCAATGGGCCTTATAGAGTGAAATTTCCAAGAATACTTAAATACTGTACTAATGCAGATAATCCCTTCTACATTATAGAACAAAGCAATTCTAGGTACGTTGTGGGTGTTGAGAAGAGCACTCTTGGCAAACATTAAAGACTGGCCAACTTTAACTGTGCCTTCTTGGTTTCCATTCCTGTACATTGACAGGAAGTATAAGGACCAGAATCAGGGCAATGGAATTGAGTGATAATAAAAGGAAATTGTATGGAGCCACAGATCTTCTATTTATAAACAAAGCATTAACTGAGAGCTGGAAATAGGGCCAGAATATAAATAAGGGTTGGATACATTACATTTAAACGTTTGATGTTTCACATTGTTTGGGGTCATAGAATGCTTACATATGTGAAAAATGCACTAAACATTGATAATGTACATAGCAAAATCTGTGGAAAAGTGACAACTCACTTTGTAGCTGATCCATGAAAAAAGGAAACTCTCACAGTGATTCCTTATCAGTATCGCTGTTCTGCCTTGAACTCTGCCCCCTATTTGCTTAACCATGTAGACTAGAGGTGCAGCTTCCTTTGAGAAAACAACCTCCCTGAATGATATCTCATTTAATTTTTGTAGATGGTTTAAAATGTATATATCCTATAACAAGCAACTGTAAGTACAACTACAATTAGTTAAACATTTTTAGATGATATTACAATGACATTTGGCCATAAAATATGTGCAAATGCAGGACAACTTTTATAGCAGGAAAACTGAAGTATCATAACCTGAACGAGGAGGAAGTATGAAGGAACTGAGAAATAACGTATAAGAATATCTGGGAAAATAAAGCGTTGTCAGTACCAAATGAACCGGGAAGGCCAATGCTTAGTAAAGAGTATTTAAGAAGATTAAATCGAATGCTACCTTGACATCTCGAAGTAACGTTCAAGGCAAAAATCACTGCCACACCCCATTCCAACTTAAATACTGGTATTACTGACTGGCCCTAAAAAGTGTTGGCTAGGCAGGTAGGAAAAGTACTGTACTGCTGTAACGTGATGTACAGTAAACAGGTATGCATATTTGTATATCCCTTCGAAGGAGGCACGGGCCTCCTTGAAACTGACTGCAGGTATAAGTCTACAATTATTTGCATATCCCTGTTTAGGAGACATGGGCCTCCTTGAAACTGACTGCAGGTATAAGTCTATAGTTGTGGGACTGCAGATGTGTTTAAATCCATGAGGTTTACGTATAGTGTAAGTTGTAAACCACAAAGGAAGCTGGTGCAAGATGACATCCTTGCACAGATCAGAACCACTGTTTAGGAAGGGATCGAGTGTTGAAGTCAGAGCTGAAGGATTCAACAAAAAATGCTAAAAAATCAAAAGAATGAATGTAAAGATCGAGAACAAAAAAAAATTGAGAAGTCTGCAATTCTATTGACAGGTATAGAAAACCCTGCAATAATCATGTGCTGATCGTGATTTGATGCGTGAGTGCCTGAGGGTAGGTGAAGTTAAACCAAAACATGAAAGGCTAAGAATGGTCTGTCATGGTAATAGAATGTATAATGTGCCTATTACTTCACAAAATCTGCAGAGATCGTGAAAGCTACAGACAAGTGCATGTTCTGTAGTGCAGAACTACAAATGGTTACACATCTCTTTGCCGATTGTGATATCGTTATGACTGAGGGTATGTATACTTAAAGGCACAATAATGTAGCTTGATCATTAAATTTGAGACTGTATCAATATTACAATATGCAGGTAGCTGAGAAAAATAACAATAGTGAATTAGTGGAAATGAAGGTACAGTGATCACAAGGAGTCATTCAAAAGCTAAAGCTAGAAAACCAGGATTTGGAACAACAAAAGGAGAAAATCAACATTAATTACTGAAATAGTTCTTTATAAGAGTTAGTGTCTGGTGTACTGAGATACATAAATCTATTATCAGAAAATGCAAGCACATGCTACATGCACAGATGTTACAGCAAAGTGGTTCAAGTACGTCTGGGTAGATCAAGTAGTAAAAAGGTGCAACGGAGTTACTAACAAGTAATTTCCAAGCATACTTGAATATTCTACTAATGTAGGTGGTCCTTTAAGAACTTTATAAGGAGCACTTCTGGTTATATTGTAGGTGCTTAAAAGAGCACTTGTGGTAAACATTCTGGTTACATTATAGGTGCTTAGAAGAGCACTCTTGGTAAACGTTATGTTTACATTATAGGTGCTTAAAAGAGCACTCGTGGTAAACATTCAGGTTACATTGTAGGTGCTTAAAAGAGCGCTTGTGGTAAACATTCAGGTTACATTGTAGGTGCTTAAAAGAGCACTTGTGGTAAACATTCTGGTTACATTGTCGGTGCTTAGAAGAGCACTCGTGGTAAACATTCTGGTTATATTGTAGGTGCTTAGAAGAGCACTCGTGGTAAACATTCTGGTTACATTGTAGGTGTTTAGAAGAGCACTTGTGGTAAACATTCTGTTTACATTGTAGGTGCTTAAAAGAGCACTCATGGTAAACATTTTGGTTGCATTGTAGGTGCTTAGAAGAGCACTTGTGGTAAACATTCTGGTTACATTGTAGGTGCTTAGAAGAGCACTCGTGGTAAACATTCTGGTTACATTGTAGGTGCTTAGAAGAGCACTTGTGGTAAACATTCTGGTTACATTGTAGGTGCTTAGAAGAGCACTCGTGGTAAACATTCTGGTTACATTGTAGGTGCTTAAAAGAGCACTCATGGTAAACATTCTGGTTACATTGTAGGTGCTTAAAAGAGCACTCATGGTAAACATTGTAGATGCTTAGAAGAGCAATCATAGTAAACATTCTGGTTACATTGTAGGTGCTTAGAAGAGCACTCATGGTAAATATTCTGGTTACATTGTAGGTGCTTAAAAGAGCACTCATGGTAAACATTCTGGTTACATTGTAGGTGCTTAAAAGAGCACTCATGGTAAACATTCTGGTTACCACAAACCAGCCAGCGATGCAAACACACTCCGTTTGACTTTCAAAGGAGTC
This sequence comes from Protopterus annectens, assembly GCF_019279795.1. Lineage (NCBI taxonomy): Eukaryota > Metazoa > Chordata > Ceratodontiformes > Protopteridae > Protopterus > Protopterus annectens. The sequence continues at coordinate 5,721,672 of NC_056747.1, read as the reverse complement.
AATGCCCAAACTTCTTCAGACAAAGAAAGACAATGAACTCAACATTAAAATACAGAACCTAATTATTCAATTATCTAGTAATTGATTTTTAGATAATATGATCATACTATCTACACTTCAACATTTAACTGCATATCTTAATGTTACATTAATACATTTTTTCCACGATGTCATTAAATATCAAAAGTTAGTAAAAATATTAAACTTCTATATCACTTAAACTTTGTTTAAACACATAAAATTGTATAAAAAATAAATAAAAAATACTTAAAAGTCCGAATATACTTAAAAAGAGCTTCGGTGCAAACTTACAAACCCAATTTTTAAATTGTTGGTTTGTCATAAATGGGTGTATATAAAGCTAATAGCTTATCAAAATATTATTTTATTTCATTTTTATTATTGTTTTTATGATTTATTACTAAAGAATATATATATTTTTTTATTTTAATATTTTAATATAATTATACATATGCACAAATATACCTGAATTATTTACAAGCATGCAAACCCTATGTAGGTTCATAGGTTGGTACTGGGCTATCTGCCCAAAGGCATATTTTAGCCCAGACATGTTGTGCGGTATTCACCACCCCTTTATTAGTTCCCTAGACCCTTGTACTAGCAGCTAGTACCCTTGGCCCCTATCTAGTAGTGCTGTTGGTGTGATCCCCGGTGTGAACTTTCTGTTACCCATCCACTCATCAAGGTTCCTCTTGAAGAGTGATAGTGAGGGGCTCTGTCTTATGTAGATTGGGACCCTGTTCCATAGTAAGGGAAGTCTCTGCGAAGGGAATCTATCCCTCCAGCATGTTCTATTCATTGTTGTGTTGAGGTTTATATCCCTAGAGCGTGTAGCTCAAGTAGATTTGGTTTTGCTAAGATGGAGCATGTTCAACAATTCTGGGTTGGACATGGCTCTGTACGTTAGACAGAGATCGCCTACGAGAAAGCTGTATGCAACAGAGAACAGTCTTAGCTTTTTCAATCGTGCTGCATAGGGCAACTGTTTGAGGCCAGTAATCCTCTTGGTTAGGTACCTCTGTGGTCTCTCCAGCTGTTGGAGATGTCTAGCCAGGTACATTCCAATTGGTGCATTGTACTCAACAATGGGTCTGATGAGGGAAGAGTAGAGGGGCACCATTACAGCCTTAGATCTTGATGCGAACCCTTTCGTGATCAGATGGGTCACACAGAAGGATTTTCTAACCACTTTGGCAACATGGTTATCAAAGGAAAGCTGACTATCTACTTGGGTCCCTAGATCCCTTATTTCTTCTTCAGATTTCCGGGGATTACCTCCTATGTTGTAGTTTGCGGGTACTCTGTTTTTTCCAAAGGGGAGAACTACACATTTTGTTTTGCATTTAGCTTGAGACCATGGCTTTGACACCATGCATCAGTCTCATTTAGGCCCTTCTGAAGGATCTCCATGTCGGCCGGAGACTCTGTTATAGCACCCAGTTTGCAGTCGTCCACAAACTTAGTCAGCCACAGCCCTTCTGTGCTTGCCTGTACTTCTGAGAAGTATATGCCAAACAGGAGGGGCCCCACTCATTACTGGTCTGGATTTGGGCATGGGATCTGTCTGAGAGCCAGTTTGCAATCCATCTTGTGACATAAGGGTTTATGCCCAGGCTGGTGAGCTTATCAATAATACCTGATGTATACTGACATATATAATTTATCTAGCCAATGCTTTTAATTGATACATATTCATTGAGGCCTGGGGGAATATGAACAATAGTATGAATTTGCCACATCAATTCACTGTCTTCCAATTTGAGTTCTGGTTGCATTGTAGGTGCTTAAAAGAGCACTCGTGGTAAGCATTCTGGTTACAATGTAGGTGCTTAAAAGAGCACTCGTGGTAAACATTCTGTTACATTGTAGGTGCTTAAAAGACCACTCATGGTAAACATTCTGGTTACATTGTAGGTGCTTAGAAGAGCACTCATGGTAAACATTCTGGTTACATTGTAGGTGCTTAAAAGAGCACTCGTGGTAAACATTCTGTTTACATTGTAGATGCTTAGAAGAGCAATCATAGTAAACATTCTGGTTACATTGTAGATGCTTAAAAGAGCACTCATGGTAAACATTCTGGTTACATTGTAGGTGCTTAGAAGAGCACTCATGGTAAATATTCTGGTTACATTGTAGGTGCTTAGAAGAGCACTCGTGGTAAAAATTCTGGTTACATTGTAGGTGCTTAGAAGAGCACTCGTGGTAAACATTCTGGTTACATTGTAGGTGCTTAGAAGAGCACTCACTGGTTACATTGTAGATGCTTAAAAGAGCACTCCTGGTAAAAATTCTGGTTACATTGTAGGTGCTTAGAAGAGCACTCGTGGTAAACATTCTGGTTACATTGTAGGTGCTTAGGAGAGCACTCGTGGTAAATAGTCTCATCTGATGTTATCATTCTTCATCCATTCTTGACTGTTGAGTAATTGGTTCTGATCCTCAGAACCAGTCTGGCCATTACACAGCTTGCACCAGCCAAAAATCTCTCTACCCACAATGCTTCTCTCTATATTACCTCAGATCTTGTTTGCTGCTCTTGTTGTGCAAGATGAGTCAACCAACTCTCCTCTCCCAACTAAGAAAATATATAGAATTTATTAGCCTTTCTACTTTTCCTCTTTGACTGAAAACTTTCTTTTTATCTCTACCCATCTTTCTGGAGTGAGTGAATGAGTTTTTCCATACCCGTTGGTATCCTTTCACCTGCCATCATTGGTGGTACCCTCTCTATCCTTCTTCTCTACCATTGGTAGTTCTTTGTTGGTAATTTTCTTCTTTCTTTAACCTTTTTTTACCTATCTTTAGGTAGTTGTATAGTATTTTCTTCTCTTTCTACCTTTGCGTGCATGCGTTTGTGTGATTGGTGTGACTACAGTTCTGACTGTTGACCTCTCTTTCTTTTCTTAGTCATCAACATGGCAGACAAGTCAAAAGGCATGACTGGTTTTAAGCAGTGCCAGGACTACGGTTGGAGAATGCCTAACTCTGATGGGCACTCTCCCTGTGTTTATTGTTTAGGTGCTTCACATTTAGAACTGGAGTGCTCCATTTGCCATGTCTTCAGTACTAGGGCCTTGGTAGAATGTTATAACAAACTGATTCTTAAAGGGCTTATTAAGACTCCCATTAAAGAAGCCTTATCCAAGGCCAATATGGTTCCAAAGACCACTGGTTCCAAAATTAGTCATTCGGTATCGAAGTCTCCATCGGCACAGATAACAAAAAAGCATAAGCCCTCCATTGCTTATTCTTTCTCTGAACCTAAAGCTAAGGTTCCAAAACAGGTCTATATTATGAGATCAAAACCTTAGGTAATCGAATACCTAAAGGTCGATCACTAAATACCAAACTGTAAAAATCACGAATGGCCATTTCCACACAGGGAAACAATGTTGTTGGCCAAACTAAAAAAAAAAAAAAAAAAAAAGTTATAAACAGAAATCAAGTGGGGTGCTTCACCCACAAACCCCCTCCGATGTAGGGGGCAGTGCCTCTCATACACCCCCTAACTAAATATACCAACTCTGAGATTGCACTACGTTGTGAAAAGGGCAAAATCCATGTAACAGCCAAACGACTTGTTTCCTTGTGTGGAAACAGCCATTCTTGATTTTTACAGTTCGGTGTTTAGAGATCAACATTTAGGTATTTGACTAACTAAGGTTTTGATCTCATGATATAGGGTCTATATTAGAACACCGAACTTTCAAAATTTCGAGTGTTCTAATATCGAACCCTATTAATTGAAAATTTAAAACATCGAACATATTGAACAGTGAATTTTTTCCTAGGGAAAAAATTTGCTGTTCCAAAACACATACACACAACACAAGCACACCAAACAAACAGCAATCCACACACATACACCTAACCCTACACTAAACTATACATACACCACTAACTATCCACTTACCTTAACCCAAACCCTAACCCTAAGGTCCGTCACTATCACACAGTCACCTCACCTGTGCCCTAACTCACCTACCCCACCCTATCCCTCACGTCCACACAATCGCACACTTACCTGAACCCGACCCGTAATTTTCCTCCACAGCGCTGAAAATACTGAAGCAGCAGAAATGGATGACCGAATTCTTTCCCTAGGAAAAAAAATTGGTTTTCTGTTTCTTCGATATTTTCAGCGTTCAGTGAAAACGGGTCGATATTAGAACACTTGAAATTTGGAAAGTTCGGTGTTTTAATATAGACCCATGATATAGACCCAAGGTTCCAAAACTATCGGAATGACGTTCCTCCTCAGCACCAGCCACTACTTCGGTGCCATCAACACCAACTTCTTTAACATCCTGATAAGTGCCAATATCTCCTACTGCACCACAGCAGGTCTTACCGACTCCCTCGGTGCCAAAGACTGAAATTCTCTATACGCCCAGGATGAGATACTCTCCTTCCATTGACCCCTTTTTATGGTCATCTTCCTAGTCCTTTTGTGGAAAGGACAGAATCCTCCTCTGGATTGTGGGCTCCTCCAAGAATCTCACTGAAATAGATGTAAGGTTGGTGGACCAACTCCTGGTGGCTAGGGGTCTTTCTGCCTTCCAGCTCCACCTGGAGCAAGGACATTTTCTCCCAGGACTCCATCAGTTCTTCCTCCTCTGACCTCCTCGGAGGCCTCAGGGCTCCACACTCTGACCACACAAGTTCCAGTTGCTCCGGCACTGACAGCCCTTTTGTCTGTAATTTCAGAGTCTGCTCTGACTTCTTCAGTTCCTTCAAAACTGTCATATTCCCAGGATTAGGGCTTAGGCATCAGACCCAAGGAGATTGAGTTAGCTCCTGTTTTTTATTTGGAGTCACCCTTACCTCTTGGGACTCTGGAGGTTGCGGGCACATCCTCAGCTTCTGCTTTGGAGGTGAGTCTCTCCAGGTGAGGTGTGACCTCAGTTCTGAGTTTCTTTCTCTGTTCAGGACTACCATCCCTCTTCAGGGGGACCTGACTTTTGGGCAGTGGAGAGAGCATTGGCCACCACAGGGTCTCAGGTGCCACCTGCTGTGTCAGAGTTTTATCTCCTGACCCCTTCTTACCCGGAGCTTCCACCTACCTCCATGTCCAGACAACGAGCTCCAAGGCTACAAGAAATCCCTGCAAAGGGTCACTCATCTTCTGTGTCCTCCTCAGACATTCCCACTGAGGAGTCTCCTCAGAAGAAAATATGTAAGAGGGAACACCTGGATTCTCCTGAAGAATCCATCACTGAAGATACAGATTTCAGTGATGGGCAGTTTCCCCCTGGTCACCCCGGAAGACATCTCCTTTGTAGACATTCTAGAGATCCTAATACAGAGGGATAACTGGAAGCCCAAAGACCCTACTTCTGAGGAGTCTGTGTACTTGCAAGCATTTGGTTTTTGCCCATGTACTTCCTGGGTGACCCCTCCCACTGACAATCTCATTAAGATGATGACTTAGCAGGCTTGGAAGGCTCCAGACTCCACAGAACTGATTTCGCAGAGACCAGATAAGATACTCTCTGCTCCTGAGGACCACCAACATTAGGCAAAAGGGTTATCAGTAGATGCCATAGTGGTGGTGATGGCCACCAAAAAGGAACTAGTTGCAGAAAGTTCCTCTGTTCATCCCCTTAACTGAGAGTCGAGGGCAATGGACAGGTTTGAAAAACAGGTTTATGCATTATTGACCTTCATATTAAGGTTCTTGAAGTTTTTGTCACATTTCACTAGGCTCCAGAGGGATCACCACAGTCCCCAGGGTGTTCACCAAGTGTCTGGCAGCTGTAGCAGCTCACTTGAGACTGTACAGATTCCAAGTGATTCCTTATCTAGACAACTGACTTATCACCACAAACCACCAAACTGAAGAAGCAGAAGATAACAGCCACAAAAAAGCCACCAAAACTAGAACCACAAAATAGTTTATTCAGTCTAGCACCTCGGCAACAAAGCCTTCAAGGAGTATAACAAAACATTCACATATCACAAAATAAATACATGCAACAATCAATAAACCAATCAGAAGCATAGGTTAATAAAATACTTCCAATTAAGCTTGGTATTTAACCCAACAGGGCTCAGTGTACTATATTTGAAAGTAAAAATAGCTTCTTTATTTAAAAGTTTCTCTTTACCAGAGACTAAATCACCCATAAATATATTAACTTTTTGTAAAACACATCCTTTAAGAAGTTTAAAGTTTCCCAAGTGATAATCTAAAGTGGACTGCTAAGGGGTTATCACAGTTATTATTTTTTAGGTCTCTAATGTGCTCCTGGAGCCTCACTTTAAACATTCTTTGGCTTTCACCTATATAATATTTCTCACAGGGGCACTTTAAAGCATAAATGACACCCATGCAGACAGGAGCTGAAAGTTCGACTGCTGAATCATACACTAAGGCACTGTACGAGCACATCCACTCATGCATGAATCGTGCCATCCCAAATAGAACCAAAATGCTCTCCTTTTGTGAAGGGCCAATCTTTTCTCCTGAACCTAATTGACTTCTTTAAATCAGTCTCCAGAGCCGTGGATGAGGATAAGGCAGTCCACACTCTGGAATCATAGATAAACTTACTAAGCTGGGCATAAATCCCTATGTCACTTGATGGGTTGCCAACTGGCTTACTGACAGAACCCAGACTGTAAAAGTAGCCGACTCCAAATTCAGCTCGAGACAAGTGATAAGTGGAGTACCTCAGGGTTCAGTCCTGGGACCGCTCTTGTTCGGCGTCTACTTCTCTGAACTACAGGCCAACACTAAGGGACTCTGGCTAACAAAGTTCGCTGATGACTGCAAACTGGGAGCCATTATTGAATCCCCAAATGATGCGGATATCCTACAAAAGGGCCTTACAGAAACAGATGCTTGGTTTCAGAGCCATGGGCTCAAGCTTAATGTCAAGAAATGTATAGTTATCCCCTTTGGGAAAAAACATGTACCCATGAATTACCACATAAGTAGCAGTACACAAAACACCGAAATTGTGATGAGAGACTTAGGGACACAGGTGGACAGTGGTCTTACCTTCGACAACCACATTGCCACAACAGTCAGGAAATCCTTCTATGTGGCACACCTCATCACTAAGGGCTTTTCATCCAGAAAAAAAGGAGGTCATTGTCCCACTGTACTCATCCCTCATTAGAGTGCAATGCCCCATTTGGTATGTACCTCACAAGACATCTGCAATAGCTGGTAAAGTCGCAGAAATACCTCACTAAAAGAATCACATGCCTAAAGCAGATGCCCTATACTGACCGTCTAGAAAAACTCCAGCTATACTCTGTGGCATATCGTCTACTCAGAGGCTATCTCTGCTTAACATACAAGGCCATGTCAAACCCTGAGCTGTTGGACATGCTCCACTTAAAGAAATCCCAATCCCTCAGAGCCACACGCTCCAGGGATCTAAATCACAATGAACAAAACATGCTAGAGGGATAGGTTCCTGACCCAGGGACTCCCCAGACTCTGGAATAGACTGCCCATACATGTCAAGCAAAGCACCTCCTTGGCCCTCTTCAAAAGGAACCTTGACGATTGGATGGGAGATAGGAAATTCACCCCGGGGATCACATCAGTCACCTGCTAGACAGGGGTCCAGGGAAGTAAATATTGTGGGAAGAAATATCCACGGAATTGTCATGGCTAGGCTTGTATAGGCCCTAAGGCCGATAGCCTAGTACCAACCTATGAACCTATAAATAACCCCTACAGTATTACATGAAAAAATCTGATTTGGACTAAATTTCACATTATTAATTCTAGAAAAACTGCTAACAATACAGTGACACACAGCACCTACCTCATGGAAAGGTACCTAACTTAGAAAAAGAAAATGTACTAATTTTAACATCAGGGATTTGACATCTGCTATGTATCACTGTATCAGCTATACTACATCCTTTCTTAAAATAAACCAGAGGTTTTCCCTTCAAAATGTTAATCAATCTGCTATCTCATTAAGTAACGTACACCAGAAGAAATATAAAAGCTTAATAATTTTATCACTGAGAACATTAAAAATAGTGACAAAATATATATCCTTTCCCCCACTGTTAGGTTGAATAAAATTACACACATTACCAAATTCAAAAAAGGAAAATCATTATGTCATTATTATGTAAAATTTTAACCCATTTCATGCCTTCAGATACATCCATATTATACATGATACTTCTCACCCTGTATAAGGCACTCTGCACATCCATATTGCTATAGCCCCTATGAGTAAACATAGCTGTATATTGTGCTTCATTTTTAAAATCCAAATTATTATTACATAGTTTACTTAGCCAAAGAAATTACCCAAAAGGGAGAGTGGCCAACAAATAGGAGGATGGCAACTAGTGCCATGAAGAAATTTATTACCTCCCCTAATTTTTCTATAAATGGTAGTTCTAATAAAACCATCATTCAAACCAAATATAGTCATATCTAAAGCTTGATTGCCTACTTGCACTCCATCAAACCTAAAAAGAAATCTATTATTGTGCAACAAATTAATAAATTCATCTACTTTATCCCTGCCACCCTTACAAACAAAAATCAAATCTTCTATGTAACGAAAATATTTAATAACATGTTCCATAAAAAACTATGCTTAAATAAATATTCAGCTTCAAAGACATGGTTAAATTGGCAAAGAAAGCCAAAATGAATTTGATGAAATAACTCATTGATAAAAGCAAAAAAGTTATTTTCCAAGCAAAGTAAAACTAAATCAGTTATAAAATTCGATAAAGGTGTATCACCTAAAAACTAATGTAATGCTTGGATATCACGACTCTGCAGTATGTTAGTATACAAACTTTGCCTGTCCATCACTGTCTTGTTCCCATATCAAACTGGACACTTTATCCAAAAAATCGTGCCTCTAATATAAGAGGGTGTTAATTTAACAAAAGAAAATAAATACTGATGTAAAAATAAACCTAAATTTTGTAAAAAAAAAAATATTTACAGGTGGCAATAATCGGTCTACCCTGTAAATTGTCTAAACCCTTATGAATTTTAGGTAAACAATAAAAATTCACTAAACTACAACCCTGTACAGCAAATTTCCTGTCTACATCATTTCAACTAAAGTAACCAAGTCTGTAACCTTTATCAAGCAATAAGTTATACTTTCCAACTGCGTGTTTATAAGCTATACCATTATATCTTTCATAAACAGAAGTATCATTCAACAATGTGTAACACATATCCACATATTGTTTAAAATTCATCACAACAATCTTTTTGCCTTTATCAAAAGGCTTGATTACCAGTTCATGATTAATACTAGCATTCATAAGGGCTTGCCAGTGTTGAAAAGACAGGTTATAATTCGCATTCAATTTAGATCTCAAAAAATCATCAAAGATTCAACAGAAAAATTAAAGGCAGCAGAAAATTGTTGAATAATATTACTATCAAATGGAGGTATGAATGAACTCTTATAGATTACAACTGAAGTATCCAGCAAACAATAGACATTAGTACTAGTTTAATTACATATATCCAAATCAGAGACACAAGAATAAAACCTGTCATCAGTACTTAAACTAGAAAGTTCCTCATCAATTTTTTCTGATTGGGAAAAATAATGCATCAAATGTAACTTGCGTAGCCATCAGAAAATGTCCCATTTTAAATTATATTTACGAGGAAGAACAGTTGGGACAAATTTAAGACCTAAATTCAAGGCAGGATCCAAACATTCTGGCAAAAGACAGCCAGATATGTTAACCACTAAAGAGTTATCATTACCAAACCATATATCAAAGTGCTGTCCATATTTACTGCCATCTACCTTTCTTACGGTCTTGTCTCGGCTGTCTGTCATTATAATTAGATTGTCCTTGTCCATAATCTGCCTCTTTTTCTGTCATTGTATGGTTTGTTCATTTTACTAACAGAGCTCCGAAATCTCTCTTCATGGGCAGCTGGATCCTGGGCCCATGGTAAAGATGGATAAACACTACCATCACTATCACCTTCTGTAAATATATCCACGCCATCAGAAGAAGCAAAGGAAACACTCAAAGGCTTTTTATAACTTCCAGCTGAGCTATTCTGTTTGACATGCACCTTGGCCTTCCACAGGAAAGCTTTCCTGTTTTCCCATTATCATAATCATGGAGATCTCTGTTAAGCTTTCCTTTTTTTTATCAGTTATATCCTGCTCAAAGGATTTAAGTTTTTCATTGATATCCGATAACAAAAGTATCAAATTTTAGAAAGCTGAGAGTTAAGTTGTGAATAAATGAACTTCACATCTTCCTTTAAAGAACATTGTTTCACTAAGTCACACTCAATCAAGATGTTAATCCATTCCAGAGAGCACTTGTGGGCTGCTGCAATCCATCTTTTTTTAAATGCTCCATCTTCCTCACTGTCTTCATTAAATGGTGCACTAGGGCTTTTATATGCATGCAGCCCTCTGTGTGTAATATCTAGCTCCAAATATGTTTTAAGACTTAACACATTGAAGTGGGTACTAGTCTCTTTGAACAATAACTGCTCCAGTTTTTTACATGTCTTGTAATTCACTCGAACCGGCTCATCACAGCCTCCACCAGGCATCTACTGCTTCAAGCAATAAAATTCATTCTGCACCTGTTCGCTTGCCTGGGAATTGCAGTAATTCAAAATCTCAGCTAAGCCCTACTCAAGATCAAGAATTCATAGGAGCTTGTCTACACACCATCTCTTGTGTAGCTTCCCTTCTTCTACACAGACTGCAGAAGATAAAATCTCAAGTACAAGATATTCTCTGCAGAGACAGTCCATGGCAGCAACCATCACTCTGGTCCTGCTAGTGAGATTCCACATGCAGTTACTATAGCAACACAATGGTCTATTCTAACCCATCCTATGACCTACTCCATCCTTATCACCAGTTGCTGTAAAAAAGACCTATCTTGGTGGATGGAATCTGAAGAAATCCTTTTAGGCCACTCCTTTGTCCCTCCTCAACCCAAGGCCATAGTGACCACGGATGCCTCCCAGATGGGGTGGGGGGGCATTATCTGGGGAGGACTGTCCAAGGCACTTGGTTCCAGATAGAGGTTAGCCTGCGTATCAGTGTTCTGAAGTTGAGGGCAGTGATTTTAGCATTCCAAGCCTTTCAGTCTGTCCTTACTCTAGGAACCATTGCAATCCAATCAGACAATGTATCTGTCATTTGATACATCAGCAAACAGGGTGGAACCAAGTTTTACCCCCTGTGTTGAAAAGCCCTCAGATTGTGGCAATGGGCAATTTCCTCCAACCTTTCTGATATCAACGCACATCCCTGGGAGTTCTAGCGTGATTACAGACAAATTGAGCAAGGTGTATACTACTGCCTCATGAGTGGTCTCTCAATCCCAGAATAGTGAAGGAGATTTTATGTCACTGGGGCCAGCCTTGCTGTGACCTGTTTGCGTCACCCCAAAACAACAAGTGCAGAAGCTACTTTACCCTAATCCTCCCTCAGGGGGAGTCCCTGGGAGATGATTTTCTCCTTGATTGGCCCCGGGTCTCGACTATGTTTTCCCCTTCGCTCTAATTCCACTTTTCTCAAGAAAGCAACCAGGTTGAGAAGCAAAGTGATCCTCATTGCTCCCTATTGGCCTCGACAAAATTGGTTCCCCTTTCTATGGCCTCATCTAATTCACCATCTATGGATTCTGGACCCAGTTCTAGACCTGCTGTCTCACCCTCAAGGACTGGTGCAGCCCAACCCTCAAAATCCCAAGCTTACAGCTTTGAGTCCTCCAATTCTGCTAGTCAAAAGGCATAATAATTTACCTTCCCCAGTACAGAAAATTCTGTTGGCTTCCCATGGACCATCCAGCAGAAAATTCTACCTTAGTAAGTGGAAGCGATTTTCTACTTGAGCATACGATAATCATCTCAACCCTTCCTCCACACCCATGGAAAGAGTTCTAGAATTTCTTGCCATTCTCTTTGATCAAGGAGTTTGGCCTTCATGATTAAGGTCAAATTAGCTGCCATTTCCAACTTCCATATTGGTTTCGAGGACCTCCCTCTGATTTCACATAGATTATGGAAGGTGTTCCTCAAGGAAGCTCTGCATTTAAAGACCCTCTACCTCCATGGGATCTGACCATTGTTCTTCAGTCCCTGGTCCTTCCTCCCTTTGAGCCAGCAACGACATGCAGTTTGAAGTTTCTATCATGGAAAACACTTTTTCTCATAGCTATAAGCTCCACAAGATTAATTTCTGAGATTCAGGTTTTATGCTGGAAAATCCCTTACCTAATTTTCCATAAGGATAGAGTTTCACTCAGAACCAATCCATCCTTTCTTCTGAAGGTGGTCTCAGAATTCAACATTAATCAAAACCATTAACTTGCCTGTTTTCTTTCCTAATTTTACCAACAAAGGTGAATATTGCTTGCATTTGCTGGATGTCCACAGACAGTTATGGGTTTACCTTTGAATAGTTGAAAGTCCAGTAGTCGAAAGTACATTGTTCGGAAGTAAGTTTTCAAGATTTCAGATAGCTGAATAGAAATGGATCAAATGTGCAATGAGCGAATGCCCATTGGCATTTGCTCATTGCAGATTCGGCAATGTGGGTGCGTAGTGCACTATAGTGGGGATCAGGAAGTGGACCCTTTCCCCACTGTAGTGCGACCTCAGAGTTAGAATGATAAAGTAGGAGGGTGGGGGGTGCAGGGGGGCTTGCCCCCCTACATTACGATCTGTATTCGTAAGTTTAGTTTGAAAATCAGCGAATCTGATTTTCAAAAATTGGCGCAGTTCAGAATGATGACTTTCCTCATTCTGGTTCGCACAAAGGGCCATTCGGATAGTTGATTTTCAACTATTCAAAGATAAACCCAATTACGTTTCTATCTCAGCAGAACTAAAGAATCTAGAAAATTGGACCAGTTGTTTGTATCTTTTTCCAGCCCAATCTTAGATAAATCTGTTTCTAAAGTTACCTTATCAAAATGGCATAGAGACTGTATTAATTACATGTATAATAAAGCAAATCTCAAGTTATGTACGCCTGTCAGAGCACATTACACCAGATCAATGGACACTTCAGCTGTTTTTCATTCCAAGGCATCCATGAAAGATCATATGCACAGCAGCCACATGGGCTACCCCACATACTTTTATCACTCATTACAAATTGGAACTGGTCTCTATGGGAAGAGCTTCTTTTGATTCTATTGTTCTCAGGAATATCCTTCCTTAAGGCCACCCAGGGTATAAAGTAGCTGGGGACTCTGTCCCAACAGTCAAGAATGGATGAAGATTGACAACATCAGAAAAAGAAGTTATGTTCTTACCATAATGTTCCATCTGTGTTGTCAGTCTTCATCTTTTCTTGACATCCCACCCTCCTTCCCCCACCTGTGACTTCCTGGAGGATCGAGCATTTGTCCTGGGTACCTTGTTTAGTTTAACGTTAGACATGGCTTTTGTTGGTTATGATTCTTCTGTCCTTCTATATGTCTGCAAACTTGATATAATATAGAGAGGGGCATTGTGGGAGAGTCTTGGCTCTAGATTTTTGGCTGGCACAAGCTGTGTAACGGCCAAACCACTTTTGAGGATCGGAACAGATTACCCAACAGTCAACAATAGATGAAGATTGACAACACAGATGGAACGTTATGGTAAGAACACAACTTATTTGTTATGTTGTAGGTGCTTAGAGGAGCACTCATGGTAAACATTCTGGTCACATTGTAGGTGGTTAGAAGATCACTCGTGGTAAACCTCAAAGACTGAGACAGTACTGATTCTTGAACTTTAATTATACTCTGATTTAGAAGTGGCATTATTCCCATTCCATTAGTGAAAACCCTATACAATATGATGCAAAAGAGGCCATGCGAGCGTGTTACATGTGACAGCAGTATAGCCTTAGGATGCAAAGTATATTATTCAGTAATACCCATAACTGACCATAAGTGTTACACTCAACACTAAGTATAACATTCAAGAGGGAATAAGTATCTGAAAACCTTTGGAGGATTATGGATACAAAACTGTGCCCACAGGTAACTGAATCAGGACAGTGTTTTGATCAGGAAGCAGTGGTCTACCTTGAAATGAGAAGAAATGACCACCTGTAGCATTCAAGACCCCAAAAGAGGCCAGCTGGATTCAAGAAATAAAGTTGGATTTCACATGCTGTAGCATGCATGCATTAATATCTAATGGGATTACAGGATTTTCAAAGAAGTCTGAATACATATTCAGGCAGAGATATCCAGGAAAAAGCTGTAGTAACTCAGAAGTAGAATGTAAAAAGTAAGCAATTCAGTCATCCAGAAAGGCAGTAAACTGAAACAGAACTGGTGGAGCAGTGAAGTAGTGATATGTGAGGAATGGAGCCCCAGGCATATACAATGATATTAACTCTTAATGACTCGTTAAAGCAGTGAAGTACTCAACAAATGCAACAGGAACCCAAATAATATACAACAAGACACACAGTCATCTTTTGAAAACCCAAGTAGGGTTGTATAAAGAGAGGAAAAGAAACAAATGTGAATTATGAAAAACAATCTTTTGTGAGAAATTAATTTGGTAGAAGATGAAGGATTCAGTATGAATATACAGTAATATGTGTGAAAGAGGGGATGTAGATGTAGTTGTAGCAGAGATTTAGAAAACATAACAAGAACTAATAAAACAACTGCCACCAGTTTAAGAATGTGAAAAAGAAATGCATGAAAAAAATCTTGAAAAGATTCTTTGGAAGTGGAAGTGAGTATTAAGACAATTCTGAATTGCATAAATTCTATTAACAACCCTAAAATAATCTTTTATATTATAAAACTAGGAAGGTACACTGAGGCAAAAAATAAGAAGACACAAAACAGACTGTTTAAAACCAAAAAGCTCTGTCATCTCTTAGGAGTTAAAAGAACAAGAGTAATGCAACCCCAAATCAAGATGAAATTAATAGGTTTTAGAGAGACATTTATGAAGGCTCTGTTGAATGTGAAAGAGTATGGAATATGTACAAAGGATAACGGGACTTATATTAAAAACTGCACAATTGGAAATGTGAAATGCATTGATGTAACTGATGATACAGAATTACCACCACCATAATTAATGTATAGAAAACTGTAGGGCTACTAAGAAGTGAATCTGTAACTGATGATACAGAATTACCACCACCATAATTAATGTATAGAAAACTGTAGTACTACTAAATGTGAAACTGTAACTGATGATACAGAATTACCACCACCATAATTAATGTATAGAAAACTGTAGGGCTACTAAGAAGTGAATCTGTAACTGATGATACAGAATTACCACCACCATAATTAATGTATAGAAAACTGTAGTACTACTAAATGTGAAACTGTAACTGATGATACAGAATTACCACCACCATAATTAATGTATAGAAAACTGTAGGACTACTAAGAAGTGAAACTGTAACTGATGATACAGAATTACCACCACCATAATTAATGTATAGAAAACTGTAGGACTACTACGAAGTGAATCTGTAACTGATGATACAGAATTACCACCTCCATAATTAATGTATCGTAAACTGTAGTACTACTAAGAAGTGAATCTGTAACTGATGATACAGAATTACCACCACCATAATTAATGTATCGAAAACTGTAGTACTACTAAGAAGTGGAACTGTAACTGATACAGAATTATATTTCTGATACAGAAACCCAAACATAAAACTACTGTTCAATCTTAGCCGTACTACAGGATATGTACCCAAAGAGTGGCGTACAGCAACAGTGGTCCCTCTCCACAAAGGTGGTGCCTCAACGGATCCTGGAAACTATTGCCCCATAAGCCTGACTAGCTTGGTCTGCAAAGCTATGGAAAGGATCATCATGGACCTCATAAATAAAGATATTGGGGACCTACAGACACTGGATCCTACCCAGTTTGGCTTTGTTAAGGGCAGATCCTGCCTCTTAAACCTGGTCGATTTCTTTGAAACAGTCACCAAGGCCATTGACAAGGGGAAGGTGGTCCACACAGCCTACCTGGACCTCGCAAAAGCCTTCGATACAATACCCCACTCGGGCATTATAGATAAGCTCACCAGCTTAAATATAAACCCCTATGTCACTAGATGGGTTGCAAACTGGCTCAAGGACAGAACCCACATGGTTAGAATTGCTGGAGCCATGTCAGACTCCAAACCAGTTACAAGTGGCATCCCACAAGGCTCAGTCCTGGGACCTCTCTTGTTCGGTATATATTTCTCGGCGGTACAGGCCAACACGGAAGGACTGTGGCTGACCAAGTTCGCAGATGACTGCAATCTAGGCGCCATAATCAACTCTCCAGCCGACACAAGCATCCTCCAAAAGGGCCTCATAGAAACAGACAACTGGTGCCAGAGCCATGGCCTCAAGCTAAACGCCAAAAAGTGTATAGTCATCCCCTTGGCAAAAACAGTGCCCACAAATTACCACATAGGTGGTAATCCATTAAGTACAGAAGAAGTCATTAGGGACCTGGGGACCCAAGTTGATAGCAATCTCTCATTTGACAACCACGTGGCCAAAGTGGTTAGAAAAACATTTTATATAGCCCACCTAATCATAAAGGGATTCACATCTAGATCAGGGGAGGTCATCGTGCCTCTTTACTCATCCCTCATCAGGCCCATAATTGAGTACAATGCCCCTTTGGGATGTACCTTACCAGACACCTGCAGCAACTGGAAAGACCCCAAAAGTACCTCACCAAGAGGATCAAAGGGCTCAAACAGATGCCATATGCTGCCCGGTTAAAGAAACTCCAGCTCTACTCAGTGGCATACCGCCTGCTCAGAGGCGATCTGTGCCTGACGTATAAAGCCATGTCCAACCCGGAATTAATGGACATGCTGCACCTCAGAAAATCCAAATCCCAACGAGCTACGCGCTCGAGAGACTTGAACCTCAGCACTGAAATAAATAGGACATGCTGGAGGGACAGATTCATAACCCAGAGGCTCCCTTCACTCTGGAATAAAATCCCAGTCCAGGTTAGGCAGAGTCCCACATTGACTCTCTTCAAGAGGAATCTTGATGAGTGGATGGGAGATCGTAGGTTTACCCCAGCTATCACTTCTGTGTCACTATTAGACAGAGGCACAGTATACTAACCTCAAAAAAAGGCATAGCAAAATTAATTTAAAATGGGTGGAGAAATACAAACACACTCTGGCTAGGCTTATAAATGCCCTAGGGCAGATAGCCTAGTATGAACCTATGAACTGATACAGAATTATCACCACCATAATTAATGTATAGAAAACTGTAGGACTACTAAGAAGTGATTCTGTAACTGATGATACAGAATTACCACCTCCATAATTAATGTATCGAAAACTGTAGTACTACTAAGAAGTGAATCTGTAACTGATGATACAGAATTACCACCACCATAATTAATGTATCGAAAACTGTAGTACTATTAAGAAGTGAAACTGTAACTGATACAGAATTATCACCACCATAATTAATGTATAGAAAACTGTAGGACTACTAAGAAGTGAAACTGTAACTGATGATACAGAATTACCACCACCATAGTTAATGTATAGAAAACTGTAGGGCTACTAAGAAGTGAATCTGTAACTGATGATACAGAATTACCACCACCATAATTAATGTATAGAAAACTGTAGTACTACTAAGAAGTGAAACTGTAACTGATGATACAGGATTACCACCACCATAATTAATGTATAGAAAACTGTAGTACTACTAAGAAGTGAAACTGTAACTGATGATACAGAATTACCACCACCATAGTTAATGTATAGAAAACTGTAGTATTACTAAGAAGCAAAACTGTAACTGATGATACAGGATTACCACCACCATAATTAATATATCGAAAACTGTAGTACTACTAAGAAGTGAATCTGCAAGTCATCATAATAATTACAAATCAGTAACTTTTCTGTATATAACAGATAAAGTCTACACTAAAACAGAAGCAGAGAGAGTTTAACCATTTGGAAGTGAATAGTCATGAATCAAAAAAATAACAATAGACGAATAACATATGGATTAAACAGCGACATTCTTCTGAACTAAGCCATAATGGTAAGTTCTGAAATGTACCAACATCTCAGGATTGCATACACGACATTCCATTTTATAATTGTTAAACGGCTGAGCTGTAATTTAACTGAAGGCAGAGTGCTTGTTAGCTAACTTTGTATGATATGGTCCAGTGGGTCCGCTCCCATGTCAAACCTGTTATTTGTTCTGTATTCATTGAATGCTATCTTTACATATTTTTTTCTAAGCCATATTTGACAAACAGTCTGTGGCAAACTGCATTTTACAGGAATGCACTATTACATAATAAATATATATCCCATATAATATGCATGCCATACAGATATGCAATTTTTTTACATTTGTCAAACTGGTCTTTCAGCTATGGCCTCTGCCACAAGAGAAAGGTACAACAAAAAAGGTCCAAAACTGTATGAATGAGTTCAACAGAGCATACTCAAAAGCCAAAGAAAAATGCCTGTTCTCAAACACCAGTAAAACTTTTAATTTGGATTTGCACACAACAAGGCAAATCTTTTGGTCTATGCCCTTTCTCAGTATCAAGGTGTCTATTGATAGCTCATTAACAAGACTGTAAAGTTAAAAGAAAAAATGAGGTAATGAAAATCCTTGATGAAGACATTTTTATTTAGAAACTGGAGAGCGCGAATGTTCATAGGTTGGTACTAGGCGATCGGCCCTAGGGCCTATACAGGCCTAGCCATAACAATTCCCCTGGCTATTTCTTCCCACAATATATACTTCCCAGGACCCCTGTCTAGCAGGGTGATTGACTTGATCCCAAGAGTGAATTTCCTGTCTCCCATCCAAAACCTACACCACACAAAACACACACCTACATTCACGGAGGCTCTCAATAAAAATCTGCCTAAGCAACAGGGACCTCCAAAGAAAATGCAAGCAACTTCCACCCCCCAACACAACCCAAATGACACATAGCCCACAAACTCAGTGTGCCACTCAACCACAGCCCATGAGGCATAGCAACATACCCAACACTCTAGTCATAGGTGACTCTATAGTCAGGCACACTGATGTTCCACTCACCAGGCTAAACAAGGAGAAAGTTACTGTCAGCTGCCTATTGGGTGCCAGGATCCGCCACTTAATGCATGCACTCAGGTCCCTCCACAACAAGTACAAATATGACTCTGTCATTGTCCATGTTGATGTGAATGACCTGAGATGTACCTCCCTGAACTACATGAAAAGGGACATGGAGGAGCGGTCCGATCTTGTAGCCCAGGCAGGTATGACCCTAGCCCTGAGTAACATCTTGCCATCACCCAGATGATACCTCAGTACAAGGACAAAATGATTGACTTCAAAAATTGGCTAAGCTTCTGGTGTCATTCTAAGGGGATTCAGTATCTGTCTGCCTGGGATGACATGATTGACAAACCACGATGCTTTGCCAGAGACAGCCTACACCTGTCATCCTTGGAATTCCAGATACTGGCTAAAGCTCTTGCCACCCCTATAGTGCCTTTTTTAGGCAAGGTTCAAATAACAAATTAACCACAACAAGTACATGCAAGCAAAATATGAGGGTAATGCTACTCAGTGCTAGAAGTCTAAACCTCAAAATGCACTCACTCGAGGCACTCCTTAAAATGGAGAACATCAATATCTGTACGGTGACAGATACCTGGTTCAAGGCTCAAGAGAGCACCCCTGCATTACCAGACCTATTCATACCACACCTTTCAGCCACCTAACCTGGACCAAAACACTAAAGGTGGAGGTGTGTCCATCTTCATTAAGGGTATCCACACCTCCAGGCTAGTTGCTCAACATAATGCATCCGAGATTATCCAAGTACAACTAACTCTGGGCAAGACTGCAATCCAAATTGTAGCTTGCTACAGATCTCCCACCATGCCCCAGGATTCCCACTCCTCATTTCTTGATACACTGGAAAATATTAAGGTACAACCTAACACCCTAATAATGGGTGATTTCAACTACCCCACCATTAACTGGGAAAACTACTCATGTATCAACTCTTGTGCTCAATGTTTTCTGGAATTCATAAATTCCAATGCCTTGGATTAACCTATCCACACCCCCACCAGGGGCAGGAATATCCTAGGCCTGGTCATTACCAACATGGGCAACCGGTTCCACACCAGAGGTCAATACCTTGGTTAGATCCGACCACAAGCTAATCACCATAGACATCCACATCCCACTCCCACCCCCCACCCCCATTAGGGAAACCATCATAACAAATTTCTCCAAAGCCAACTTCACTCTTCTTAAGACAGAAATGGCAAACTTCACGACACCCATGCTGATGGACAATAGAGGTATGACTGCTGAATCCTACACAAATGCATTTTATAATCACTTACTTGAGTGCATGGATCGTGCAATCCCTAACAGAACCAAGATGCTATCCTCCAAAAAAAGAAGCCAATCTGGTGGTCCCCTGCCATAAACAAACTCTACAACAGAAGAAATTGTTGCAAAAATGAGTAAAATCCCATGATTGGAGGAACTCCCTGGTCAGCCTCAGTAAGAAGCTGAGATCCCTCATAAAATCCTCCAAAGCTAGTTACGAAAACAAAATCGCCACTAATTCTAAAGACAGCCACAAAGCATTCTATAGCTATGTCAAGAATCTCAATGGCAACACTCAGATCTGCACTGAGTTACAGCACAATGGCACTAAATATACAGAACCAACTGATATTGCCAACATCCTGTCAGATAGGTTCAGTGCTGACTTTACCCCCCTCTCATCCACTAAAGGGCCCATCTCTATACCGGAAGAATGCAAAGTTCCTGTAATCACAGCTGCACAGGTAAAAACACACTGTCCAAAGCCAAGAACACAGATTCCATGGGACCTGACACCATCCCAGGCTGCGTTCTACACGAACTACAGAACGAACTGGCACCCCACCTAAGTACCATGTTCAATCATAGCTTCATCTCAGGCTTTGTGCCCACTGAATGGTGCACAGTGACGGGTATCCCACTCCACAAGGAGCCACCATGGGTACCTGTCAAATCTTCCAGCTCTCAAAGTTTCGAATGTTACATGGTCTAGACCAAACGTTCGAAATTTTTAGTGCTCGAAGATAGACTTCCAATGGCACCATATGGTGCAGATAGGGAGAATTTCACTTTTCTGCACTCAAGTGCGGTGTCGGAGTTGGTATATTTAAGTAGGGGCATTGTGGGGGGTGCAGGGGTGCTTGCCCCCCTGCCTACACTGTTAAAGTGTTTTTTTCTGTTTTTTTTTTTTTTTTTTTTATGTTCGAACATCCAAATGTCAAACATTCGGTCTCGACCATGTAATGTTCGACATTTTGGATGTTTGAACATTTAACATAGACCTGCCACCTAGGACCCCAGGAACTACCACCCCATTAGCCTGATGAGCCTGATCTGCAAGGCTATGTAACGTATCATCATGGAACTTATAAACAATGACATTGGTAATCTCCAAACTCCAGACCCCACCCAGTTCAGGTTTGTAAAAGGCAGATCATGTCTCCTAAACCTGATAGACTTCTTTGAAGCAGTCACCAAAGCCGTAGACAAGGGTAAGGTGGCTCACACAGCCTATCTAGATCTTGCCAAGGCTTTCGACACTATCCCCCACTCTGGAATTATAGATAAACTCACTAAGCTAGGTATAAATCCCTGTGTCACAAGATGGGTTGCCAGCTGGCTTACTGACAGTACCCACAGTGTAAAAGTAGCAGACTCCAAATCCACCTTAGACCAGTGACAAGTGGAGTACCACAGGGTTCAGTCCTGGGTCCTCTCCTGTTTGGTATCTACTTCTCTGAAGTACAGGCTAACTCAGAAGGTCTTTGGCTAATGAAGTTCTTAGATGACTGCAAATTACAAGCCATAATCAAAACCCCTAATTATGTGGACATCCTACAAAAGGGCGTCACTGAGACAGATGCTTGGTGTCAAAGCGGTGGCCTAAAGCTCAATGCCAAAAACCTGCATTGTCATCCCTTTTGGTAAAAACTCTGTACCCATGAACTACCACATAGGCAGTAGTCTACTTAACAACGAAAGTGTGATGAGACCTTGGGACACAGGTGGACAGTAGTCTATCCTTTGAAAATCACATTGCCACAGTAGTCAGGAAATCCTTCTACATGGCACACCTCATCACAAAAGGTTTCTCATCCAGGAAGAAAGAGGTCATTGTTCCCCTCTGCTCATCACTCATTAGACTCATTATAGAGTACAACACCCCTTTTGGTATGTACCTCACAAGACATCTACAACTGGAAAGGCTGCAGAAATACCTCACAAAGAGGATTACTGGCCTCAAACAGATGCCCTATGCAGACCATCTCAGAAAACTCCAGATTTACTCCATTGCATATCGCCTACTCAGTGGTGATCTCTACCTAACATACAAAGCTATGTCAAATCCAGAGCTGCTGGACACGCTCCACTTAAAGAAATCCCAATCCCTCTGAGCTACATGCTCTAGGGACCTAAACCTTGTCACGACAATAAACAGAACATGCTGGAGGGATAGAGTCCTATCCCAGAGATTTCCCATACTCTGGAACAAACTTCCTATTTGTATCAAACAAAGCTCCTCATTAGCACTCTTCAAGAAAAATCTTGATGATTGGATGGGAGATAGGAAATTCACCCCGAGGATCAATTCTGTGGCTCTGCTCGACGGGGGCTCAGGAAAATAATTTTCTTGGGTGGCGAAAGCCATGGTACCTTTTGGCTAGGCTTATATAGTCCCTAAGTCCAATAGCCTAGTACCTACCTATGAACCTAATTGTCAAAGTTCCTTTTGAAGAGGGCCAAAGAGGCGCTCTGCTTGACATGTATTGGCAGTCAATTCCAGAGTCTGGGGAGTCTCTGGGTCAGGAGCCTATCCCTCCAGCATGCTTTGTTCATTGTGATGACAAGGTTTAGATCCCTGGAGCACGTGGCTCTGAGGGTTTGGGATTTCTTTAAGTGTAGCATGTCCAACAGCTCTGGGTTTGACATGGCCTTGTATGTTAAGCAGAGATTGCCTCTGAGAAGATGATATGCATCAGAGTATAACTGGAGTTTTTTTAGATGGTCAGCATAGGGCATCTGCTTTAGGCCTGTGATTCTTTTAGTGAGGTATTTCTGCACCCTTTCCAGTTGTTGCAGATGTCTTGAGAGGTACATACCAAACGGGGCGTTGTATTCTATAATGGGTCTAATGAGGGATGAGTACAGTGAGACAATGACCTTTTTTCTGGATGAAAAGCCCTTAGTGATGAGGTGTACCACATAGAAGGATTTCCTGACTGTTGTGGCAATGTGCTTATCGAAGGTGAGACCACTGTCCACTTTTTCACCCTACATCTCTTATCACACTTTTGGTGTTTAGTGTATTGCCACCTATGTGGTAATTCATGGGTACATGTTTTTTCCCAAAGGGGATAACTATACATTTCTTGGCATTGAGCTTGAGCCCATGGCTCTGGCACAAAGCATCTGTTTCTGTAAGGCTCTTTAGTAGAATATCCACATCGTTTGGGGATTCAATAATGGCTCCCAGTTTGCAGTCATCTGTGAACTTTGTTAGCCAGAGTCCCTTAGTGTTGGCCTGTACTTCAGAGAAGTAGATGCCAAAGAAGACCGGTCCTAGGACTGAACCCTGAGGTACTCCACTTGTCACTTGTCTGGAGCTGGATTTGGAGTTGGCTACTTTTACAGTGTAGATTTCAGTCAGTAAGCCAGTTGGCAACCCATCAAGTGACATAGGGATTAATACCCAGCTTAGTAAGTTTATCTATGATTCCAGAGTGGGGGATGGTGTTGAAGGCCTTGATGAGGTCCAGATTGGCTGTGTGGACCGCCTTACCCTCATCCATAGCTCTGGAGACTGATTTGAAAAAGTCAATCAGGTTCAGGAGACAAGATCGGCCCTTCACGAACCCAAACTGGGTGGGGTCCAGTGTTTGAAGGTTGCCAATGTCTTTGTTTATAAGTTCCTTGATAATACATTTCATGGCCTTGCAAATCAGGCTCATCAGACTGATGAGGTGGAAGTTCCCAGGATCCAAGGTCGATCCCTCCTTGTGGAGTGGGATAACTGTAGCTGTGCGCCATTCAGTGGGCACAAAGCCTGAGGTGAGGCTATGATTAAACATGCCACTTAAGTGAGGTGCCAGTTCATTTTGTAGTTCATGTAGTACACAGCCCAGGATGTCATCTGGTCCCATGGATGCTGTATTCTTAGCTTTGGAGTGTGCATTTTTTACCTGTGTGGCCATTATTACCAGAATTTGGCAATCTTTCGGTATTGAGATGGGGCATTTAGGGGGTGAGAGGGGGGTGAAGCTGGCACTGAATCGATCTGCCAGGATATTTGCAATATACTTGGGATCAGTATATTTAATGACATTCTGTTGTAGCTCAGAGCAGATCTGAGCATTGCCATTTAGATTCTTGACATAACTATAGAATGCCTTGTAGTTGTCTTTGGAATCTTTGGCAATTTTATTTTTGTAACTAGCTTTTGAGGATTTTATGAGGGATCTCAGCTTCTTACTGAGGCTGGTAAGGGAGGTTTTTGCATCCTGGGATTTTCTTCTTTTCTTTTATTAATCTTTATAGTTACTTTATAAAATATCACACTGCCCATATACTGAGAAGAATATGTATTTTCCAAAATAAAAATGGCATTTGTATTTTAATGGTATCAAGCTTTGCCGGCATCTTTGGATATTTTTGCCACATCCGTATTGCTGCAACATTTAGGTAAGTAATGTATACCCATTTGAAGAATTTGGTTAATTCTCTGAAAAATGAAGCTCCTTCCTGGACATAGGTGTTACGGCATCGACACATTGTGAGGAATGACACATTGAGATTACTGACAAAATTAGAGAATAAATGCAAATATGACACTTGCATAAAGTTACAATGTGGAAAATATTTTATTAAAGTGAAAACAATGCTAAAACTTATAGAAATTACAAAAAAAATTTAGAGAAGTATTACAATTGGGCATTTTTTGAGCATCTTCTGTGTGGCGACATGTGTGAATGGGTGGTCCTTCGTTGAAGGTTGTGCGTTAGGCCTGGCAAGCCAGCACGTAAAAATCTACTGCCAATCATTAGTGGACCGGAGTTCCGCTGTGGTGACCCCTAACCGGGAAAAGCCGAAAGACACAAACAAATTACAATTGGGCATTTTTTATTATGTATGAAAGACTTATTTAAACATTGATTCAACTGAAAAGACTTGATTTCTCTTTAAGCTAGAACTCTGTTCATTACCATTTAAAAAAAAGCAGAAATAGAGGCTTGGGATTGGGTCTGTGATCATAAACGTATGTGTTTAAGACATGGAGGTAAAGAAAATCACCTGGAGATCAAAAATCAAGAGATGAATCTTGGCATGCATGCAGAGAACACATAACTATTTTGCAATGATTTGAGCTTGTTAGTGATAATTGTTTGTAGTATGTGAAGTTTCACTTGCTCCACTGTATTAGTTGCAAAAAAAATAGTTCTTTTAGGAGTTCTTTGAAAGCTGCCAGGCACTTAACACTGCCATAGAGACAGTGGGCAGAAACCAACTACATGTCTTACTGACTAATAGCTTTAACTGCTGTTAAACACTTTCTGCTTTTTTGTTTTGTTTGTTTGTCAGCAACAACTGTTTAACTGTTTTTGTATGCCGGTATCATAAACAAAGGTAAAAACATGCCAATATGGAAGAAGAGATAAGTAGAAGACCAACAAAATCAGAAGAGGTCACCAATGTTAAGAATTAAAACATGATTCAAAACCACAACAAATGCACACAACAACAGAATCAAATGGTGAGACAGCAATCCGTCTCTGCTAGGTTATCCAGTCAAATAGTGAACAGGACTCGAACAAGGATGAAAGCAACGTGTTTATTGATGCACAAAAAATAATTAAAAACTGGTAAGCGCTTTCATCTGCATTGCAGGCTTCTTCATCTGATGAAGTCTGCAATGCAGATGAAAGCGCTTACCAGTTTTTAATTATTTTTTGTGCATCAATAAACACGTTGCTTTCATCCTTGTTCGAGTCCTGTTCACTATTTGACTGGATAACATAGAAGAATTAAAACATAGTTACAGTGTAAATATATATTAAATTATGGGTGATGTTATTTTCCCATGGGGTTTTCAGTTACTGAACAATAAGAGCATTAATTTATTAAGGTAAAGACATTTTTTGTGAAGTACTTTTGAAACATTTACTTTATTGGAAAGACTTATGAATGAAGCAGTGAAAAATTAATATCCCCTTGGAATTACTAGTTTTCAGAACTTAGGACTGCAGTTGGAAAAAGATAAACCTGCAATTCAGAACTTCAGATATAGAAATACTGGAGTGAGGCTATTTTGACTGTAGTACCAAAGTGAATGCACTTAAACATGGTAAAATAACATTATGATAAAATAAATGTTTGGATGGGGGTGACCATATATGTACAGGAATGTAAAATTCAGTATATTTCACATATAATATCTAGCAATGAGAAAAGGGGAAGTGTGATGTACTGAGGTCAACTTAAAGCTTGTTTTTATGGGGTGACACTTATTTGGTGGAACGCTGTAATAAAAGAAGATGTGGTTAATGTGGGGACAGGGGGCATACTGCTAGGAATTGTAAAACAAAATGTAAAAATGAATTTGGATAGTTTTGATAATACTTCCTGTGTTAGAAAAAGAAAGAATAGATGAAAACTATACAGAAGAAAGAGTGTCACGTGAGAATATTACTGAAGATATTGGTGGAGAAAGTATTATGGGGAAATGACTGAGGGAAAAGGATGACATGACTAAAGTAGGCCTGTTTTACAAGGAGAAAATCTTCAGGTGCAGAGTAAAAGCAGGTATGCGGCATTCGGGAGTGACAAAGGAAATGAGAGAGAATCTGAAACAGGAGAGGAACAAGACAAAATGATAAAGTGTCAATTATCCAAAGTATGCGGCATTCAGGAGGGATAAAGGAAATGAGAGAAGATCTGAAACAGGAGAGGAACAAGACAAAATTATAAAGTGTCAATTATCCAAAGGGTGAGAAGAAAGAAAAGTAAACGCTGGAAGTAAAAAGGATGTAAAAGGAAAGGAATAATACAGGAAAGCTGGCATTAAATGTAAATAGTATTAAAATGATATCAGAGGCTTGGTAGTGACTGAGAGGTGTAAGACATTAAGTATGGAAGTGATATGTATTTATTTTATTTATTTATTTTACATTTGTTGACCGGGATAGTCCGACTGGATATATGTCCATTTTCAGCAGAGGCCCAGGGAGAAACGCTCCACATACCAAAAAAGAGACAGTGCATACATCACTGAGTGATAAACTCAGGCAGACATGTTTAGAAAAATATAGACAAAGAATACAGGCAGATATCAATATACACAATGTGCAGACATACATCTGATTGGCAAAGACGTATCAGAAAAAGTGAACATAGAATACAATCAGCTGTCATAATTCACAATGCTTAGACATTCAAATGCTATGAGGCATAGATACTTGGCTAAACAGCAGGTTGGGTAGCAGGACATGTATTAGTGAAGTTGTTAGTCAGATTTAGAACAAGAGCAAAGCCAATGAGATGTGAGGTATTTTTGAGTTCTCTTTTAAATAGGGGTAGTGAGGTTTCCTTGGTAACAGTAGTAGGGAGTAGATTCCAGATTTTACCGGCTGAGTTGGCAAATATAGCACCGCCTGCAGAGTTGTTGGATTTTTGTGTCAGTATCATTAGTTTATCAGCTGAGCGTAATGGCCTGGGGGCACTATGAGGGGTGAGAATTTTTAAGGGCAGGGGTGTTATCCGGTTGATGGAGTATTTTATGTGTTACTATAAGCTGGTTGAACTGTAGAAGGGTAGGATACTCTACCCATCCCAGTGCTTTGAGGTTCTAGCAATGGTGGGTCCTAAAAGCCATGCCTGTAGCGAATCTGGCTTTATGATTGTAACATCCTGATAATTTGTTGAGATCAGTCTTGGATATGTTGGTGAGTACAGGGGAGGCATACATAAGGGTAGAGAGGAGGTGTGATCTTGCATTGCTACCCTATCTAGGGGGGTGAGGAAAGGTTTGCTCTGGTACAGGGAGCCAAGTTATTTGTTGACTGACTTAATAGTGTGATTTACATGTTTATCAAATTTAAGGTTCTTGTGTTTGTTGGATGCAAAAATGTGTGAAGAAAGAAAAGAGAATTACAGTAATATGGGGAAAGAAGATTATGTGGTCAGTGGGGAATTCTATCTATTTAGGGGTAGGGATTTTCTTATGAAGTGGAGAAAGAAAGATTTCTTATGTGACAATAGTAATACCTAAAAGAGGTAGTAATCTGTGGCTTAAATGAAAATGTCTAAGTCTAATTGTAGTTTCTGCATATACTAATATGACTAAGAGACAAATTAAAAACACTGTTAGCAGGAAGTTTCACTATGTTTATAGAAACAGGTAAAAACTAGAAAGAGGAAAATGGAGACAGAAGGTCATATTAAATATAACTAAGGATAAGTCACGGAAATGGTGGGAAAATGTATGAGAGAGAAGAAGGGAAGGGAATGGATTGTGAAAAATACCTAAAATACTTAAAATTATCTGAAAATGGAAAGTGGTTTAGAAGTATTGCACAAGAAAATGTGGTAAGGAATCAACACCAGGAGTGGATGGACTAAGTTATGTATAGACGAATGAAAATAAAACAACAGTGTTTTATTAACTATTAAATGAACAGTTAGAGAAATGTGTAAAAGAAGGAGGAATTTGTGTTGAGGTAATTAAACTTATATGGAAAAAGGATGAAAGAAACATATAAACTAAAGACTAATGATATTAGGAAATACAGAGGTACTTTTCCGTTAAACCCCTACCAGTTCTCGCTTCCGTAAGGAGGAGTAAAAATGAACACTTGTCACATTTTGCTCGAACACAAAGCATTAAGTAGTATAGAAATGTTGTAATGACAAGCATTTTAACAGTAGCAATTTGAGGGAGGAGAATTGTTTTTCTTTCACCTGCAGCCTTTCTTCTAAATAATTACACATAACTTGCATCCTTTGGAATTGGAAACGTCACTCCCCAGAGAGTAGCAAACTGATTCTGAAGGTCGCATTTCTAAAGGAAATCTTACTAGCAGGTGCTGCAGTCTTCTGATATCCTTTAAGGTTGGTTTTCAAAGTTAGAAGGCCAGCTGCTGTATTCTGGTGAAGTATTTATAAACTGGCACTGAAACACGAACTGCATTCTTTATACTGTTATTATACAGAGCAGCCTGTCTTTACTATTCAATGATTAAGGCTTCTAAATGGTTAGAAATCAGTGAAAAAGCAGTGCATGCTTGACTTTGTGATGATACAAGGTCATCGTTATGGTTATTTTAGTAACTGTAATGTTGTCCCGGTTATTTAATTATGTACACAAAAAAAGTAATACTTCAAACTATGTGACAGTTTCTTTACAACAGTCAATACTACTCTGCTATATCTGTTGTCTGTCTGCAAAATTTTAGCAATAAGCATCAAACTTTCCTTTATGAATGTACAAATTGTACTAACAGTGCTGCATAGGAGCTGCTGAATGCACTACGTGGAACTGTTCCCTGAGTACAGTTCTCAACATGTGTAGTGTACTAACAATGCTGCATAGGACCTGCTGAATGCACTACGTGGAACTGTTCCCTGAGTACAGTTCTCAACATGTGCAGTGTACTAACAATGCTGCATAGGACCTGCTGAATGCACTACGTGGAACTGTTCCTTGAGTACAGTTCTCAACATGTGTACTGTACTAACAATGCTGCATAGGACCTGCTGAATGCACTACGTGGAACTGTTCCTTGAGTACAGTTCTCAACATGTGTACTGTACTAACAATGCTGCATAGGACCTGCTGAATGCATTACGTGGAACTGTTCCCTGAGTACAGTTCTCAACATGTGTACTGTACTAACAATGCTGCATAGGACCTGCTGAATGCACTACGTGGAACTGTTCCCTGAGTACAGTTCTCAACATGTGCAGTGTACTAACAATGCTGCATAGGACCTGCTGAATGCACTACGTGGAACTGCTCCCTGAGTACAGTTCTCAACATGTGCAGTGTACTAACAATGCTGCATAGGACCTGCTGAATGCACTACGTGGAACTGTTCCCTGAGTACAGTTCTCAACATGTGTAGTATACTAACAATGCTGCATCGGACCTGCTGAATGCACTACGTGGAACTGTTCCCTGAGTACAGTTCTCAACATGTGCAGTGTACTAACAATGCTGCATAGGACCTGCTGAATGCACTACGTGGAACTGTTCCCTGAGTACAGTTCTCAATGTGTGTACTGTACTAACAATGCTGCATAGGACCTGCTGAATGCACAATGTGGAACTGTTCCCTGAGTACAGTTCTCAACATGTGTAGTGTACTAACAGTGCTGCAAATAAATAAATAAATGAATTTTATTGTTTTCTATAAGGCATTGTGGCTCATGTTTAAAGTATTTTTCAACAACTTCAGTATTATGTCTGCACAATCCCCAATGCAATAGTCGTACCACGTTATAATACCATTTAGTATACAGTCCTTTTACCCTAATATAGACTGGGAACACTACTCAAGCCCAAACACCCTAGCCCAAAAGTTCCTGGAATTCATAAACTCAAATGCCATGGAACAACTAGTCACCATCCCCACAAGAGGAGATAACATACTTGATCTCATCATCACGAACATGGGAGCACAATGTTCAACACCGGAAGTATACCCCTCACTGGTGAGATCAGATCACAAACTAATCTCGCTGGAGGTCCTCATCCCACCCCCACCTGAAATAAAAAAGACCACAGTAAAGAACTTCTCAAAAGCCGACTCCACACATCTAAAGACTAGTGTGGTCTCCTTTAAGGCCCCCGAGCGGAAAACAGTACTCAAGCCGCTGAATCACTTACAAATGCCTTCTACCAGCACCTACAGGACTGCATGGATAAGGCAATCCCAAGCAAAACAAAGACTCTTTGTACCAAAGGCAAGCGTCCAGTCTGGTGGACCCCAGCCATAAACAAACTCTACAACAAAAGGAGGAAGCTACTACAAGATAGAGCAAAATCCTTAAAAGGTAAGACACCCTTGATCACTATAAGTAAAAACTAAGAGCTCTCATAAAATCATCCAAAGCAAATTTCGAGAGAAAAATAGCTAAAGACTCAAAAGACAATCATAAGGCCTTCTTTAGCTATGTTAGAAACCTAAGAGGAAACTCCCAGATATGCTCAGAACTAGTTCAAAATGATGTGAAGATTACTGATCCTACAGACATTGCCAACATACTGGCTGACAGGTTCAGTGCAAACTTCTCCCCAAAAGGAGAGATATCTATACCAAACGATTGCAGCCCCCAAACATCTCCAGCCCAAGTGAGAACTGCTCTCTCCAAAGCAAAAACACAGCATCCATGGGACCTGATGGTGTCCCCGGCTGTGTGCTCCACGAACTCAATGAGGAATTAAACCCACAGCTAGGACAGCTGTTTAATCAAAGTCTTACCTCTGGATACATACCCAGGGAGTGGCGCACTGCAACTGTGGTCCCACTTCACAAAGGCGGTGCCTCCACCGACCCTGGAAATTACCGGCCCATTAGCTTGACAAGCCTTATCTGCAAAGCCATGGAGAGGATCATAATGGACCTCATAAATAAAGACATAGGGAATTTGCAGATTTTGGATCCAACCCAGTTTGGATTTGTCAAAGGCAGATCATGCCTTTTAAACTTGGTTGACTTTTTCGAAACAGTCACCAAGGCCACTGATGAGGGAAAGGCAGTCCATACAGCCTACCTCGATCTGGCTAAGGCCTTCGATACAATACCCCACTCAGGTATCATTGAAAAACTCATCAGCTTAAATGTTAACCCATACATCACAAGATGGGTTGCAAACTGGCTGAGTGACAGAACCCACAGGGTCAGAGTTGCTGGCGCCATGTCAGACTCAAAGCCTGTCACAAGTGGTGTCCCACAGGGCTCAGTCCTGGGCCCACTCTTGTTTGGCATCTACTTTTCAAGTACAAGCAAACACAGGAGGGTTATGGCTGACAAAGTTTGCAGATGACTGCAAACTGGGCCATAGTAGAAAACACATCTGACACAGATATCCTTCAGAAGGGTCTCACAGAAGCGGATAACTGGTGCCAGAGCCACGGCCTAAAGTTAAATGCCAAAAATGCATAGTCATACCCTTCGGGAAAAACAAGGTTACCCCTAGCTACCAAATAGGTGGCAATCCACTGAGCACAGAAGAAGTTATCAGGGACCTGGGGACCCAGGTTGATAGTAGTCTGTCATTCGACACCCATGTAGCTAAAGTAGTTAGGAAGACCTTCTACATTGCCCACCTTATCATGAAGGGATTCTCATCTAGATCAAGGGAGGTCATAGTCTCCCTTTACTCATCACTCATCAGACCAATGATTGAGTACAATGCCCCATTCGAATGTATCTGACCCGACACTTGCAGCAGCTGGAGAGGCCACAAAAGTTCCTCACCAAAAGGATAAAGGGTCTCAAAATCTATCCTATGCTGCCCGACTGAAAGAACTCCAGCTCTATTCAGTCGCCACCGCTTGCTCAGAGGTGACCTTTGCCTAACATACAAGGCCATGTCAAACCCAGATTTGATGAATATGCTTCACCTCAAAAATCTAGATCCATCAGAGCCACAAGGGCAGGAGACTTAAACCTCGACACGGCTATTAATAGGACGTGCTGGAGGGATAGATTCATCACCCAAAGACTCCCTATGCTGTGGAACAAAATCCCGGTACATGTGAGGCAGAGCACCTCGCTGGCCTTGTTCAAGAGAAATCTTGACCAATGGATGGGAGATCGCAGATATACCCCAGGGATTACCTCAGTGTCACTGCTCGACAGAGGCACAGCAAAATAATGGGTATAGTTCCCCATACTAAAGGGGTGGCGTAATCCACAAAACGATGGGCTAGGCTTGTAAATGCCCTCGGGCAGATAGCCTAGTATGAACCTATGAACCTATTAGTAAATCACAACCAGCAACAAGATATGCGACTGTTTCCAGTTCAATTTCATAAAACCTACATTTGTCTCTTTCTCCCACATGTTTATTACACTTTGTAACCCAACATGTACGTAGTCCACTATCCAGGGCAGCCTATTATTAACCTTTCATCTTTTGGTTTAAATTCACCTCTCCTTAACCATTCCTGCATTCGATCCTTATATCAACATGAAGTTGTTCCAAGAGCTTCCTATACTTTATATTCATGCATTTTCCACATTTCATGCCTTCTCATTTGATCCTTCACCTTATATTCTCTATTGTTTTTTGGCATGTTCAGTTGCTGCCTGATTTCTGTCTACTTCAAGTTTAGTTGTTATACCTGCTTGACACCAATTTGCTTTTGCTAAACTAAGCAGGGAAGTCATCTTAGACTTATTCTCCTCATGTCTTAAAACTTTCTCTATGTTTAGATCTTGTGAGGTCAGAAAATATGAATGTAGATATAAGTTTGTAGATCTGTGCATGTTATAAATTTCTAGGAGGCCCATACCTCCTTTAGAATGGGGACTATATAATATTGGTATGCAGTGGTTTTTATAAATCTCTTGATGAGCATGAAGCATCCTTCTTGTTTTCCTGTCCAACCTATCCAACATCTTTTGGGAACAGTCTATCACTAAGAAACTAAGTTAGGACAGGAAGAGCAAATTGATTTATAGACTGGACTTTGTTCTGAGATGTCAGTGCTGTTTCCAGTATTAAGTCTTCTAAAGTATTCCTTACTAAATTTTATTCACATTTGTTCATGTTTTATTATTGATCCTTCATCAGTTCCCAAATATTTATACACCCCTTCTTGCTCAAGTTCTCTTGTATCACAGTCTTGTCCTAAACTGATGTTTTCTTGGTGCTGCAGCTTTCCTGCGTTAAAGGTTGCTTTTGCATATTTATCAAAACCAAATTACATTCTTATATCATCTGAAAAAGTTTTGACCACTTGCAGTTGTGCTTTCAGTTCCTCATCTGATGAACTATACAGTTTTAAATCACCTACAAAAAGATGATAAGTCTTTACATTTTGTTGTTTTCTGGGAGCCAAATTGCAGCCATGGCCAAACATATTAAATAGACAGCTTAATGGGTTAAGAGCAGGAAAAAGGAGCATCCCCATTTGAATTTGTATCCCTAGAATAATAATTTGTCCTTTATCATGGCTTAACTGCAAAGTGGTTTGCTACTTTTTCATGGTTGCTGTAATGCAATCGGGTCTATGTTAAATCAGTGAACGCTTAAAAAAAGCAAACACTGATTTAGCAACCCTCTTTAAATGAAAGCTTAAAATCACAAACACTCAGAACAGAGGGTTTTTTTTCTGGGAAAAAAATTGCTGTTCCACAAAAAAAAAAAAAAAAAAAAAAAACACTTCAAAACAGTAAATAAAGTGGGGGGCTTCGCCCCCATATCCCCCCTACTTAAATATACCAACTCCGAGATCACACCACAGTGGAGGAAATGGCAAAGTCCCAAAAATGGCCCAGTGATTTTTTTCCCTGGGAAAAAAATCTCTGTTCCAAGTGTTTGGGATTTTCAGCTTTCTCTTAAAGACAGTCGATAAATCAGTGTTCTCTTTTTTAAGCATTCGCTGATTTAATATAGACCCATGTAATTGATCAGTGTAGGTTGGGTTGTATCTTATACATTTTTAAGCACTCCTTTAACCATGAATGTGGGATACTGTCAAATTTTTTTTGTAGTCTATCCATGCCATACTTAGATTCTTCCCCTTTTTACATTTCTCCATTATGACTTTATTTAACAACAAATGATCCTTTGTTTCATATGACCTTCTTTTATTACCTTTCCTTCTAATGCCATGATTGAGTTTTCTTCTAAATGACTATAAACTCTGTTGGCATGAATTCCAGTGTATAGTGTATACATAGTTTTTAGGATAGCTTGCAGGTTCACTCTTAAGTAGGAACATTGCTTTTCCTGTTGTTAACCAGCCTGGTGTCTGTTCCGGGTGCGCATATAAATACTTCTTCCTCTTGGCTAAATCTTCATGCAAAGATGTTAATACTTTTAGCCAGAAGTTAGGTACTGCATCTGGACCTGGAGTTTTCCAGTTAAGAGCTTTTATTAACTTTGTTTCAATCTCTCTAGCCATTACCTCTGCTCTATATCATATTGTTGAATGCATAATTTATCAAACACCTAATCATTGAATGACCTAATCATCAAACTGGAAATCATCAAAAGATTTTACTTCGCCATCCTGAAAAAAACATTGTGTGATTAACATGCCGACTGGCCATGATTCACCCATTACCTCATTGTAGTACGATCTCAAAGTTGGTATACTTAATTTGCAGGGGGGTGTGGGGGGGTGCAGCCCCTCAGTGGGGGGAGGGTGCTGGGACACAATCTCTTTGCAAAAGTGTAAAAAAAAAGTTTATCTTTCGCAGTGTTGGCTAACTAAAACATTTCAATGATTTCCAGTTTGATGAATAGGTTGCTCTGTGAATAGGAAGTTTGGCGATTAGGCTTCATTAAAATAAGCATTTAGAATTATATATTCCCATTACTTCATCCCATTTCATATCCTGTACATTTGAAATTTTTATTCTTTCTTTTACTTCTTCTGTCCATTTAGCATCTTTATTATGTTCCACAGGATCTTCCTAGATATTGCTCCAAAATACATCTATTTCATCATTTTTGGTGGCATTTCGATTCTTTTTGCCTTGTTTCCCAACTCCCTTGCTTATCGTGTACTTCTCCCTTAATTTATTTACATATCTTCTAAGTTTTTCTGCCTGTGCTGATATTTTTAGTTTATTGTTTGCAACAGTGCACTATAGACCCTGATCTGTTATAATACCACATGTCGCTTTTATCACATCTATCTTTCTGAGTATTCTTGATCTGTTCCCTCTTCTATGCTCTTCTAACAGTGACACTTCTTGTCTTAATTGCTTTATAGTTTTCTCTATTCAATACTTCCATGGTGGCATTTGATTTCTCCCCCTCCTTTCCATTACTACCCTGTATTCTTGTGGTAAGACTTCATCTATTATTAATTTAGCTGCACAGTAATGTATCCTATTTACCTCTGTATGGACAATCCAAATTACTGTGTTCATTTTTTTTATAAACTTCTACCATTATGGGGTTTATTGACTTTCCATTGTCTATTTCTTTTATTCATCTTAATATGTCTGTCCATATCTATTAAATCAAGCAACTCTTCTCTTAGATTATTTTCTTCTAAACTGAGGGCATATTCTCTCTTCTCCATTTCCTGTGGACATTCTACAGAAAGTTCCAGAGCATCTTCCTGTGTCATGTTCTCTTCAGTTTCATCCTGTGTCATCTGTTGCTCTTTCATATGGGAACTCATTGGCCTATCACTCTATGACATTGACTGCATCAGAGTTGCCCAGTTTCATGTTCCTTCCCTTGCTGTGCAACTCCAGCTGACCTTTTGTATTGGTTTCCTGTGGAAGACTACAAAGTATCTTCATATTGCAATTGATTAGATGCTTCCTGCTCCACTGTTTCCTCCTTAATTTTTGGTGTCCATTGCTCTATCCTGCTGTGATGTTATCTGAGTAAAATTTTCTACACTAAATCATTCACTTCACAGATAATCCATAAACTCACTTTCTAGTTCTTTAAACTTTTTCATTACTGATCCTCTTATTTTGCTTTTTCTCTTGGTTTTTATTATTTTGTGTATTGTAAAACTTTCCGATTCCTTTCCCTGTATTTCTCTTCATATATCTTTGGTGCTGCTCTTTTTGCATTGGTTAGTTTTGCTTTCTCCTTTGCATAAATATTGCACCATATTAAATCTGTTTTTCTTTCCCATGTCCATATTTCATCTTAAGATGTCTCCATCTCCTCCTGTTTCTCCTTACTCTGGGGACTCATTGTTCCATCATGCTGTGATATAACCTGTGTTAGACTTTCTACTCAATCTTTCACTTCGCAAGTGTTCCATAACTTCAGCTTCAAAATGTTTTAACTTCTAAGTGACTAATCTTCTGTTCTACATTCCCTCTTTGTTATCATATTCTTTATTGTGAAAATTTCCATATCTGGATGCCTTTGCATGTATTTCTCTTTGAATATCTTTGGGGTTGTCTTTTTTTGTGTTGATTAATTTGGCTGTCTCCTTTGCATAAATATTGCAAAATGTCAGATCTGTCTTTCTTTCCCATGTCCATATTTCTCTTTTATACCTTTCAAAAATCTCCAGATTTTGTTCTTTATATTTTTGTACTTCATCAGTCACTTCTTTTTCCAAATGGCCCAAGGTTTCTTGGTCTGTATAGTGTTTTCCACGGATCTGCTGTATTAATGAGCACAAATTTGCATTTGAAGCTTCTGACAGTTTCTTTCCTCTATTTTCTGCTTAATCTTTTTGTATATCTTCTGTTTGGAAATTCTAGGCTTCTTGCATAATAGTAACAATGCATTATTTCTTTCTTATCTTCAATAGTCCACTTTATAGTCTGTATGGCTCTTTTTTGGCATATCAATTTTTGTGATTTTTGTGGACTGTTACTTCCTTCTACAGCAGGGGTTTATCCTCCCCTGGGCCTGACCTAGCCCCATTGTAGAAATGTTTCCGTGTCTTGGGGATTCTATACTGTCATTTTTTCCAGTCGCGGCACTGGTGCACCTAGCAGGATTGGACATTTTTTTTATCCTAGGTCTTGTGCGTCCAGCTATCTTTTTTTATTTTTTAACCTACCTATGATATATGCTATATAATATACAGTCTGTATATCAGTGTTGCCTTGGTGAGATTTTGGGAAAAACAGGGTCCACCTCATGCAGGCACTCACCAAGACATCAGGATGAATTCAGTTCCAGACATACTATTCTTCTCTGCTTGCTGATTTATCATCTCTCCATTTGGACCCCTTTCCCCCAGTATGTACTTTCTCTTATTTTGAAAGGCTATATTTCTCAGTCAAATTCTTCTCACAAGTGGGACTTGTGCATTTTCTATGTAGTTCGAGTCCACTCTTCTGTATAAAACCATTGTCACAAGCAGTACATTTATGAGCTATCTCTGGTGTTTACTTGTTTTGTAGAGTTTGTAAAATGCAAATTCAGTTTCTCTCCGCTGTGGCTACTTGAAGTAGTTTCATGGAAGATTCAAATGCAGAACTACATTCCTGTGTAGTACATTTAAATGGCATCTCTTCATTCCTACGTAGTACATTTAAATGGCATCTCTTCATTCCTGTGTAGTACATTTAAATGGCATCTCTTCATTCCTATGTAGTACATTTAAATGGCATCTCTTCAGTCCTGTGTAGTACATTTAAATGGCATCTCTTCATTCCTGTGTAGTACATTTAAATGGCATCTCTTCATTCCTGTGTAGTACATTTAAATGGCATCTCTTCAGTCCTATGTAGTACATTTAAATGGCATCTCTTCATTCCTGTGTAGTGCATTTAAATGGCATCTCTTCAGTCCTACGTAGTACATTTAAATGGCATCTCTTCAGTCCTATGTAGTACATTTAAATGGCATCTCTTCATTCCTACGTAGTGCATTTAAATGGCATCTCTTCATTCCTATGTAGTGCATTTAAATGGCATCTCTTCATTCCTACGTAGTGCATTTAAATGGCATCTCTTCATTCCTGTGTAGTGCATTTAAATGGCATCTCTTCATTCCTGTGTAGTACATTTAAATGGCATCTCTTCAGTCCTGTGTAGTACATTTAAATGGCATCTCTTCATTCCTGTGTAGTACATTTAAATGGCATCTCTTCAGTCCTGTGTAGTACATTTAAATGGCATCTCTTCATTCCTGTGTAGTACATTTAAAGGGCATCTCTTCAGTCCTGTGTAGTACATTTAAATGGCATCTCTTCATTCCTGTGTAGTACATTTAAATGGCATCTCTTCATTCCTGTGTAGTACATTTAAATGGCATCTCTTCAGTCCTATGTAGTACATTTAAATGGCATCTCTTCATTCCTGTGTAGTACATTTAAATGGCATCTCTTCATTCCTACGTAGTACATTTAAATGGCATCTCTTCAGTCCTATGTAGTACATTTAAATGGCATCTCTTCATTCCTGTGTAGTACATTTAAATGGCATCTCTTCAGTCCTACGTAGTACATTTAAATGGCATCTCTTCAGTCCTGTGTAGTACATTTAAATGGCATCTCTTCATTCCTGTGTAGTACATTTAAATGGCATCTCTTCATTCCTATGTAGTACATTTAAATGGCATCTCTTCATTCCTGTGTAGTACATTTAAATGGCATCTCTTCAGTCCTGTGTAGTACATTTAAATGGCATCTCTTCCATCCTACATAGTACATTTAAATGGCATCTCTTCAGTCCTGTGTAGTACATTTAAATGGCATCTCTTCAGTCCTACGTAGTACATTTAAATGGCATCTCTTCATTCCTGTGTAGTACATTTAAATGGCATCTCTTCAGTCCTGTGTAGTACATTTAAATGGCATCTCTTCATTCCTGTGTAGTACATTTAAATGGCATCTCTTCATTCCTGTGTAGTGCATTTAAATGGCATCTCTTCATTCCTATGTAGTACATTTAAATGGCATCTCTTCAGTCCTACGTAGTACATTTAAATAGCATCTCTTCAGTCCTACTTGGTACATTTAAATGGCATCTCTTCATTCCTGTGTAGTGCATTTAAATGGCATCTCTTCATTCCTGTGTAGTACATTTAAATGGCATCTCTTCAGTCCTACGTAGTACATTTAAAAGGCATCTCTTCATTCCTGTGTAGTACATTTAAATGGCATCTCTTCATTCCTGTGTAGTACATTTAAATGGCATCTCTTCAGTCCTACGTGGTACATTTAAATGGCATCTCTTCATTCCTGTGTAGTACATTTAAATGGCATCTCTTCAGTCCTGTGTAGTACATTTAAATGGCATCTCTTCATTCCTATGTAGTGCATTTAAATGGCATCTCTTCATTCCTGTGTAGTACATTTAAATGGCATCTCTTCAGTCCTGTGTAGTACATTTAAATGGCATCTCTTCATTCCTGTGTAGTACATTTAAATGGCATCTCTTCAGTCCTGTGTAGTACATTTAAATGGCATCTCTTCAGTCCTATGTAGTACATTTAAATGGCATCTCTTCAGTCCTACGTGGTACATTTAAATGGCATCTCTTCATTCCTGTGTAGTACATTTAAATGGCATCTCTTCATTCCTATGTAGTACATTTAAATGGCATCTCTTCAGTCCTGTGTAGTACATTTAAATGGCATCTCTTCATTCCTGTGTAGTACATTTAAATGGCATCTCTTCATTCCTGTGTAGTGCATTTAAATGGCATCTCTTCAGTCCTACGTAGTACATTTAAATGGCATCTCTTCAGTCCTATGTAGTACATTTAAATGGCATCTCTTCAGTCCTGTGTAGTACATTTAAATGGCATCTCTTCAGTCCTATGTAGTACATTTAAATGGCATCTCTTCATTCCTGTGTAGTACATTTAAATGGCATCTCTTCATTCCTGTGTAGTGCATTTAAATGGCATCTCTTCATTCCTATGTAGTACATTTAAATGGCATCTCTTCATTCCTGTGTAGTACATTTAAATGGCATCTCTTCATTCCTGTGTAGTACATTTAAATGGCATCTCTTCAGTCCTGTGTAGTACATTTAAATGGCATCTCTTCATTCCTGTGTAGTACATTTAAATGGCATCTCTTCATTCCTGTGTAGTACATTTAAATGGCATCTCTTCATTCCTGTGTAGTACATTTAAATGGCATCTCTTCATTCCTGTGTAGTACATTTAAATGGCATCTCTTCAGTCCTACGTAGTACATTTAAATGGCATCTCTTCATTCCTGTGTAGTGCATTTAAATGGCATCTCTTCAGTCCTACGTAGTACATTTAAATGGCATCTCTTCATTCCTATGTAGTACATTTAAATGGCATCTCTTCATTCCTGTGTAGTACATTTAAATGGAATCTCTTCATTCCTGTGTAGTACATTTAAATGGCATCTCTTCATTCCTATGTAGTACATTTAAATGGCATCTCTTCATTCCTGTGTAGTACATTTAAATGGCATCTCTTCATTCCTGTGTAGTACATTTAAATGGCATCTCTTCATTCCTGTGTAGTACATTTAAATGGCATCTCTTCATTCCTGTATAGTTCCTAGAGCAGCAGAGACCAGAAAAGACAAACTTTCCAGATTCTAAGTATTTTTTTCTGCATTTTCGACTTTTTTAGCCTTTCGATTGCTATTTCTGCCTGTTTTATTCTGCTATTACCTATTTTTACTGTTTTTAATAGCTTGAATTGTTTATTGCACTTGCTTGTTTAAGTTTTGCTTAAAAG
Source organism: Protopterus annectens (assembly GCF_019279795.1). Lineage (NCBI taxonomy): Eukaryota > Metazoa > Chordata > Ceratodontiformes > Protopteridae > Protopterus > Protopterus annectens. Next base: position 5,680,234 of record NC_056747.1, on the reverse strand, counting down.
TTAAACAACAGGCTAATACACTCAAGTGTACTAGCTTTTGATAGCATTTAATCGAAAAACACAGCATTTATTGTATTTTCTGCTTATCTGAAAAAAAAAAACTTGAAAAAAAACAAAAAAAAATACTCTTGTTTTCCATACTTTCCTAATAGTTTGTTCCAGTGATCAGATTTTGCTGATCCCTGGGCTTTGTCTTGGTTCCTGTTTCCTCCATTTTCCTTGTTTGGTCAAGGGGTAGTTTCTTTACTCACTAGTGGGAGTAGGGAGTACTGAGCTGCCTGTTTGTCCTCAGAGGAGTGGTTTAAAGCAGTAACTTGTAGTTTATTGGCCATTTTGGGTCATTTCCTGTCTTTTCCAGCCCCCTGCTATAAAGCACGCTTTGGCGGGCTTTTCTGGCTATAGAGAACTCAGCACAGCTCCTCGTGGTGTCCAGCAGAGTTCCTAGAGCAGCAGAGACCAGAAAAGACAAACTTTCCAGATTCTAAGTATTTTTTTCTGCATTTTCGACTTTTTTAGCCTTTCGATTGCTATTTCTGCCTGTTTTATTCTGCTATTACCTATTTTTACTGTTTTTAATAGCTTGAATTGTTTATTGCACTTGCTTGTTTAAGTTTTGCTTAAAAGTTAAACAACAGGCTAATACACTCAAGTGTACTAGCTTTTGATAGCATTTAATCGAAAAACACAGCATTTATTGTATTTTCTGCTTATCTGAAAAAAAAACTTGAAAAAAAAAAAAAATACTCTTGTTTTCCATACTTTCCTAATAGTTTGTTCCAGTGATCAGATTTTGCTGATCCCTGGGCTTTGTCTTGGTTCCTGTTTCCTCCATTTTCCTTGTTTGGTCAAGGGGTAGTTTCTTTACTCACTAGTGGGAGTAGGGAGTACTGAGCTGCCTGTTTGTCCTCAGAGGAGTGGTTTAAAGCAGTAACTTGTAGTTTATTGGCCATTTTGGGTCATTTCCTGTCTTTTCCAGCCCCCTGCTATAAAGCACGCTTTGGCGCGAATTAGCGCGATTTAGCATGGAGTTGCCACTGTTGCACACTAGGGCAGCGCCGGTTAAGCAGGTTTAAACTATTCGGGCTACCTAAAGTCCACTCTTCAAATTTTCCCTTAAAACTGCCTTCCTCGAACTATACTACTGATCTAATCAGCGTATCCTATAACTAAAAGATCATCTCTACTTGACTCCAAGTAGACTATTCTCTATTTGTTAAACCTAGCACTTGCTCCTACAGTACTTATTACCTTGATACGGCACTCTTATAGATAGCACCCCAAAAAGGCAAACCCCCATTTCTCGGTCACCCACGTCCCCCGGAATCTCTTTAAAAGTTTTTTTGTCTAGTCCTTCTAGCATGTCGAGGGACCAGTTGCTAGTGTCCTCTCCTGCTCAGCTGGTGAACCTGGGAATATTGAGGCAATGTTACAATTGCCTCATGTACACAGACAACCCTCTCCTCCTCCCACAAAACACAAATACATGCGAGAGATGCAACTATACGGCCAAACTGGAGGCTGAGCTCTCTCAACATAGGACTGGCAAGACCAGTCAGGAGGAAAAGGTTACCACACACACTATAGACCCAGTCTCACATAGTACCATCTCAACCTCAAATCATACACATAAACACACAAAGACATACTGGAGGCTCTGATCAAAAACTACCAAAACAGCAGAGGCCACCAAAGCAGACACCCAAACAACCACCACCTCAGAACACAACACCTGCAACACATAGACCTCACAGTCGGAGTGTCAAACAGTCACAGCCCTTAAGGCTAAACACAATGCCAGACACACTAGTCATTGGTGACTCCATAGTCAGACACACTGACGTCCCGCTCACCAGACTGAGTAAGGAGAAGGTCACAGTAAGCTGCCTGTCGGGCGCTAGAATCCGCCACATAACGCATGCACTCAGGTCTCTCAACAGCAGGTACAAATATGACTCAGTCATTGTCCACGCTGGTGTAAACGACCTGAGACGTACCTCCTTGGACTACATGAAAAGAGACATTGAGGAGCTCTCTGATTATGTAGCCCAGGCAGGTATGACCCTGACCCTGAGCAGTATCCTACCTTCACCAAGAATGATGCCACAATACAGAGATAAGATGATCAGCATTAACAATTGGCTTAAACTCTGGTGTCATTCAAAGGGGATCCAATGTCTGTCTGCCTGGGATGACATGCTGGACAAGCCATGCTGCTTCAAGGGACGGCTTGCACCTGTCACCCTGGGATTCCAGATATTGGCAAAGGCTCTTGCCACCCCATAGTGCCTTTTTAGGCAAGGCTCAAATTCTAAACCTACCACCCTAGAACACAAAAAGGAAAAAAACTAAGGGTAATGCTGCTCAATGCCAGAAGTCTAAATCTCAAAATGCACGCACTCGAGGCCCTTCTCAGTATGGAGAACATCGATGTCTGTGCTGTGACAGAAACCTGGTTCAAGGCTCCTGAGAGCACCCCAGCACTATCAGGTTTTACCTCATATCATGCGTTCCGGCCCCAAAATCCGGAAAATACCAAGAAAGGAGGGGGGGTGTCCATATTCATCAAGGACACCCACACCTCCAGACTGGTGGCAACGCACGATGCATCGGAAACCATCCAGGTGCAATTAACCATAGGCAAAACTGCTCTGCAAATTGTAGCATGTTACAGGCCACCCTCGGAAACTCAGGAACCTCACATGGCCTTCCTGAAAACACTAGAGGGGATAAATGTATCACCAAACACCATCATACTAGGTGACTTCAATTACCCTAATATAGACTGGGTACACTACTCAAGCCCAAACACCCTAGCCCAAAAGTTCCTGGAATTCATAAACTCAAATGCCATGGAACAACTAGTCACCATCCCCACAAGAGGAGACAACATACTTGATCTCATCATCACGAACATGGGAGCACAATGTTCAACACCGGAAGTATACCCCTCACTGGTGAGATCAGATCACAAACTAATCTCGCTGGAGGTCCTCATCCCACCCCCACCTGAAATAAAAAAGACCACAGTAAAGAACTTCTCTAAAGCCGACTTCACACTTCTAAAGACTAGTGTGGTCTCCTTTAAGGCCCCCGAGCTGGCGGAAAACAGTACTCAAGCCGCTGAATCACTTACAAATGCCTTCTACCAGCACCTGCAGGACTGCATGGATAAGGCAATCCCAAGCAAAACAAAGACTCTTTGTACCAAAGGCAAGCATCTAGTCTGGTGGACCCCAGCCATAAACAAACTCTACAACAAAAGGAGAAAGCTACTACAAGATAGAGCAAAATCCTTAAAAGGTAAGACACCCTTGATCACTATAAGCAAAAAACTAAGAGCTCTCATAAAATCATCCAAAGCAAATTTTGAGAGAAAAGTAGCTAAAGACTCAAAAGACAATCATAAGGCCTTCTTTAGCTATGTTAGAAACCTGGGAGGAAACTCCCAGATATGTTCAGAACTAGTTCAAAATGATGTGAAGATTACTGATCCTACAGACATTGCCAACATACTGGCTGACAGGTTCAGTGCAAACTCCCCCCCAAAAGGAGAGCTATCTATACCAAGCGATTGCAGCCCCCCAATCATCTCCAACGCCCAAGTGAGAACTGCTCTCTCCAAAGCAAAAAACACAGCATCCATGGGACCTGATGGTGTCCCCGGCTGTGTGCTCCACGAACTCAATGAGGAACTAAACCCACAGCTAGGACAGCTGTTTAATCATAGTCTTACCTCTGGATACGTACCCAGAGAGTGCTGCACTGCAACTGTGGTCCCACTTCACAAAGGCGGTGCCTCCACCGACCCTGGAAATTACCGGCCCATTAGCTTGACAAGCCTTATCTGCAAAGCCATGGAAAGGATCATAATGGACATCATAAATAAAGACATAGGGAATTTGCAGACTTTGGATCCATCCCAGTTTGGCTTTGTCAAAGGCAGATCATGCCTTCTAAACTTGGTTGACTTTTTTGAAACAGTCACCAAAGCCATTGATGAGGAAAGGCAGTCCATACAGCCTACCTCGATCTGGCGAAGGCCTTGATACAATACCCCACTCGGGTATCATTGAAAAACTCATCAGCCTAAATGTTAACCCATACATCACAAGATGGGTTGCAAACTGGCTGAGTGACAGAACACAGGGTCAGAGTTGCTGGCGCCATGTCAGACTCAAAGCCTGTCACAAGTGGTGTACCACAGGGCTCAGTCCTGGGCCCACTCTTGTTTGGCATCTACTTTTCTGAAGTACAAGCAAACACAGGAGGGTTATGGCTGACAAAGTTTGCAGATGACTGCAAACTGGCCATAGTAGAAAACACATCTGACACAGATATCCTTCAGAAGGGTCTCACAGAAATGGATAACTGGTGCCAGAGCCATGGCCTAAAGTTAAATGCCAAAAAATGCATAGTCATACCCTTCGGGAAAAACAAGGTTACTCCTAGCTACCAAATAGGTGGCAATCCACTGAGCACAGAAGAAGTTATCAGGGACCTGGGGACCCAAGTTGATAGTAGTCTGTCATTCAACACCCATGTAGCCAAAGTGGTTAGGAGGACCTTCTACATTGCCCACCTTATCATGAAGGGATTCTCATCTAGATCAAGGGAGGTCATGGTCTCCCTGTACTCATCACTCATCAGACCAATGATTGAGTACAATGCCCCATTCGGAATGTATCTGACCCGACACTTGCAGCAGCTTGAGAGGCCACAAAGTTCCTCACCAAAAGGATAAAGGGTCTCAAACATCTGTCCTATGCTGCCCGACTGAAAGAACTCCAGCTCTATTCAGTCGCTTACCGCCTGCTCAGAGGTGACCTTTGCCTAACATACAAGGCCATGTCAAACCCAGATTTGATGAATATGCTTCACCTCAAGAAATCTAGATCCACCAGAGCCACAAGGGGAGACTTAAACCTTGACATGGCTATTAATAGGACGTGCTGGAGGGATAGATTCATCACCCAAAGACTCCCTATGCTGTGGAACAAAATCCCGGTATATGTGAGGCAGAGCACCTCACTGGCCTTGTTCAAGAGAAATCTTGACCAATGGATGGGAGATCGCAGATATACCCCAGGGATTACCTCAGTGTCACTGCTCGACAGGGGCACAGCAAAATAATGGGTATAGTTCCCCATACTAAAGGGGTGGTGTGAGCCACAAAACTATGGGCTAGGCTTGTAAATGCCCTCGGGCAGATAGCCTAGTATGAACCTATGAACCTATGAACCTGTGTAGTACATTTAAATGGCATCTCTTCATTCCTGTGTAGTACATTTAAATGGCATCTCTTCATTCCTGTGTAGTACATTTAAATGGCATCTCTTCATTCCTGTGTAGTACATTTAAATGGCATCTCTTCATTCCTGTGTAGTACATTTAAATGGCATCTCTTCATTCCTGTGTAGTACATTTAAATGGCATCTCTTCATTCCTGTGTAGTACATTTAAATGGCATCTCTTCATTCCTGTGTAGTACATTTAAATGGCATCTCTTCATTCCTGTGTAGTACATTTAAATGGCATCTCTTCATTCCTGTGTAGTACATTTAAATGGCATCTCTTCAGTCCTGTGTAGTACATTTAAATGGCATCTCTTCATTCCTGTGTAGTACATTTAAATGGCATCTCTTCATTCCTGTGTAGTACATTTAAATGGCATCTCTTCATTCCTGTGTAGTACATTTAAATGGCATCTCTTCATTCCTGTGTAGTACATTTAAATGGCATCTCTTCATTCCTGTGTAGTACATTTAAATGGCATCTCTTCATTCCTGTGTAGTACATTTAAATGGCATCTCTTCAGTCCTGTGTAGTACATTTAAATGGCATCTCTTCATTCCTGTGTAGTACATTTAAATGGCATCTCTTCATTCCTGTGTAGTACATTTAAATGGCATCTCTTCAGTCCTGTGTAGTACATTTAAATGGCATCTCTTCATTCCTGTGTAGTACATTTAAATGGCATCTCTTCATTCCTGTGTAGTACATTTAAATGGCATCTCTTCAGTCCTGTGTAGTACATTTAAATGGCATCTCTTCATTCCTGTGTAGTACATTTAAATGGCATCTCTTCATTCCTGTGTAGTACATTTAAATGGCATCTCTTCATTCCTGTGTAGTACATTTAAATGGCATCTCTTCATTCCTGTGTAGTACATTTAAATGGCATCTCTTCATTCCTGTGTAGTACATTTAAATGGCATCTCTTCATTCCTGTGTAGTACATTTAAATGGCATCTCTTCATTCCTGTGTAGTACATTTAAATGGCATCTCTTCATTCCTGTGTAGTACATTTAAATGGCATCTCTTCATTCCTGTGTAGTACATTTAAATGGCATCTCTTCATTCCTGTGTAGTACATTTAAATGGCATCTCTTCATTCCTGTGTAGTACATTTAAATGGCATCTCTTCATTCCTGTGTAGTACATTTAAATGGCATCTCTTCAGTCCTGTGTAGTACATTTAAATGGCATCTCTTCATTCCTGTGTAGTACATTTAAATGGCATCTCTTCATTCCTGTGTAGTACATTTAAATGGCATCTCTTCATTCCTGTGTAGTACATTTAAATGGCATCTCTTCATTCCTGTGTAGTACATTTAAATGGCATCTCTTCAGTCCTGTGTAGTACATTTAAATGGCATCTCTTCATTCCTGTGTAGTACATTTAAATGGCATCTCTTCATTCCTGTGTAGTACATTTAAATGGCATCTCTTCATTCCTGTGTAGTACATTTAAATGGCATCTCTTCATTCCTGTGTAGTACATTTAAATGGCATCTCTTCATTCCTGTGTAGTACATTTAAATGGCATCTCTTCAGTCCTGTGTAGTACATTTAAATGGCATCTCTTCATTCCTGTGTAGTACATTTAAATGGCATCTCTTCATTCCTGTGTAGTACATTTAAATGGCATCTCTTCATTCCTGTGTAGTACATTTAAATGGCATCTCTTCATTCCTGTGTAGTACATTTAAATGGCATCTCTTCATTCCTGTGTAGTACATTTAAATGGCATCTCTTCAGTCCTGTGTAGTACATTTAAATGGCATCTCTTCATTCCTGTGTAGTACATTTAAATGGCATCTCTTCAGTCCTGTGTAGTACATTTAAATGGCATCTCTTCATTCCTGTGTAGTACATTTAAATGGCATCTCTTCATTCCTGTGTAGTACATTTAAATGGCATCTCTTCATTCCTGTGTAGTACATTTAAATGGCATCTCTTCATTCCTGTGTAGTACATTTAAATGGCATCTCTTCAGTCCTGTGTAGTACATTTAAATGGCATCTCTTCATTCCTGTGTAGTACATTTAAATGGCATCTCTTCAGTCCTGTGTAGTACATTTAAATGGCATCTCTTCATTCCTGTGTAGTACATTTAAATGGCATCTCTTCATTCCTGTGTAGTACATTTAAATGGCATCTCTTCATTCCTGTGTAGTACATTTAAATGGCATCTCTTCAGTCCTGTGTAGTACATTTAAATGGCATCTCTTCATTCCTGTGTAGTACATTTAAATGGCATCTCTTCATTCCTGTGTAGTACATTTAAATGGCATCTCTTCAGTCCTGTGTAGTACATTTAAATGGCATCTCTTCATTCCTGTGTAGTACATTTAAATGGCATCTCTTCATTCCTGTGTAGTACATTTAAATGGCATCTCTTCAGTCCTGTGTAGTACATTTAAATGGCATCTCTTCATTCCTGTGTAGTACATTTAAATGGCATCTCTTCATTCCTGTGTAGTACATTTAAATGGCATCTCTTCAGTCCTGTGTAGTACATTTAAATGGCATCTCTTCATTCCTGTGTAGTACATTTAAATGGCATCTCTTCATTCCTGTGTAGTACATTTAAATGGCATCTCTTCAGTCCTGTGTAGTACATTTAAATGGCATCTCTTCATTCCTGTGTAGTACATTTAAATGGCATCTCTTCATTCCTGTGTAGTACATTTAAATGGCATCTCTTCATTCCTGTGTAGTACATTTAAATGGCATCTCTTCATTCCTGTGTAGTACATTTAAATGGCATCTCTTCATTCCTGTGTAGTACATTTAAATGGCATCTCTTCATTCCTGTGTAGTACATTTAAATGGCATCTCTTCAGTCCTGTGTAGTACATTTAAATGGCATCTCTTCATTCCTGTGTAGTACATTTAAATGGCATCTCTTCATTCCTGTGTAGTACATTTAAATGGCATCTCTTCATTCCTGTGTAGTACATTTAAATGGCATCTCTTCATTCCTGTGTAGTACATTTAAATGGCATCTCTTCAGTCCTGTGTAGTACATTTAAATGGCATCTCTTCATTCCTGTGTAGTACATTTAAATGGCATCTCTTCATTCCTGTGTAGTACATTTAAATGGCATCTCTTCATTCCTGTGTAGTACATTTAAATGGCATCTCTTCAGTCCTGTGTAGTACATTTAAATGGCATCTCTTCATTCCTGTGTAGTACATTTAAATGGCATCTCTTCAGTCCTGTGTAGTACATTTAAATGGCATCTCTTCATTCCTGTGTAGTACATTTAAATGGCATCTCTTCAGTCCTGTGTAGTACATTTAAATGGCATCTCTTCATTCCTGTGTAGTACATTTAAATGGCATCTCTTCATTCCTGTGTAGTACATTTAAATGGCATCTCTTCAGTCCTGTGTAGTACATTTAAATGGCATCTCTTCATTCCTGTGTAGTACATTTAAATGGCATCTCTTCATTCCTGTGTAGTACATTTAAATGGCATCTCTTCAGTCCTGTGTAGTACATTTAAATGGCATCTCTTCATTCCTGTGTAGTACATTTAAATGGCATCTCTTCAGTCCTGTGTAGTACATTTAAATGGCATCTCTTCATTCCTGTGTAGTACATTTAAATGGCATCTCTTCATTCCTGTGTAGTACATTTAAATGGCATCTCTTCATTCCTGTGTAGTACATTTAAATGGCATCTCTTCATTCCTGTGTAGTACATTTAAATGGCATCTCTTCATTCCTGTGTAGTACATTTAAATGGCATCTCTTCATTCCTGTGTAGTACATTTAAATGGCATCTCTTCAGTCCTGTGTAGTACATTTAAATGGCATCTCTTCATTCCTGTGTAGTACATTTAAATGGCATCTCTTCAGTCCTGTGTAGTACATTTAAATGGCATCTCTTCATTCCTGTGTAGTACATTTAAATGGCATCTCTTCATTCCTGTGTAGTACATTTAAATGGCATCTCTTCATTCCTGTGTAGTACATTTAAATGGCATCTCTTCATTCCTGTGTAGTACATTTAAATGGCATCTCTTCAGTCCTGTGTAGTACATTTAAATGGCATCTCTTCATTCCTGTGTAGTACATTTAAATGGCATCTCTTCATTCCTGTGTAGTACATTTAAATGGCATCTCTTCATTCCTGTGTAGTACATTTAAATGGCATCTCTTCATTCCTGTGTAGTACATTTAAATGGCATCTCTTCATTCCTGTGTAGTACATTTAAATGGCATCTCTTCATTCCTGTGTAGTACATTTAAATGGCATCTCTTCATTCCTGTGTAGTACATTTAAATGGCATCTCTTCATTCCTGTGTAGTACATTTAAATGGCATCTCTTCATTCCTGTGTAGTACATTTAAATGGCATCTCTTCATTCCTGTGTAGTACATTTAAATGGCATCTCTTCATTCCTGTGTAGTACATTTAAATGGCATCTCTTCATTCCTGTGTAGTACATTTAAATGGCATCTCTTCATTCCTGTGTAGTACATTTAAATGGCATCTCTTCATTCCTGTGTAGTACATTTAAATGGCATCTCTTCAGTCCTGTGTAGTACATTTAAATGGCATCTCTTCATTCCTGTGTAGTACATTTAAATGGCATCTCTTCATTCCTGTGTAGTACATTTAAATGGCATCTCTTCATTCCTGTGTAGTACATTTAAATGGCATCTCTTCATTCCTGTGTAGTACATTTAAATGGCATCTCTTCATTCCTGTGTAGTACATTTAAATGGCATCTCTTCAGTCCTGTGTAGTACATTTAAATGGCATCTCTTCATTCCTGTGTAGTACATTTAAATGGCATCTCTTCATTCCTGTGTAGTACATTTAAATGGCATCTCTTCATTCCTGTGTAGTACATTTAAATGGCATCTCTTCATTCCTGTGTAGTACATTTAAATGGCATCTCTTCATTCCTGTGTAGTACATTTAAATGGCATCTCTTCAGTCCTGTGTAGTACATTTAAATGGCATCTCTTCATTCCTGTGTAGTACATTTAAATGGCATCTCTTCATTCCTGTGTAGTACATTTAAATGGCATCTCTTCATTCCTGTGTAGTACATTTAAATGGCATCTCTTCATTCCTGTGTAGTACATTTAAATGGCATCTCTTCATTCCTGTGTAGTACATTTAAATGGCATCTCTTCAGTCCTGTGTAGTACATTTAAATGGCATCTCTTCATTCCTGTGTAGTACATTTAAATGGCATCTCTTCATTCCTGTGTAGTACATTTAAATGGCATCTCTTCATTCCTGTGTAGTACATTTAAATGGCATCTCTTCAGTCCTGTGTAGTACATTTAAATGGCATCTCTTCATTCCTGTGTAGTACATTTAAATGGCATCTCTTCATTCCTGTGTAGTACATTTAAATGGCATCTCTTCATTCCTGTGTAGTACATTTAAATGGCATCTCTTCAGTCCTGTGTAGTACATTTAAATGGCATCTCTTCATTCCTGTGTAGTACATTTAAATGGCATCTCTTCATTCCTGTGTAGTACATTTAAATGGCATCTCTTCATTCCTGTGTAGTACATTTAAATGGCATCTCTTCATTCCTGTGTAGTACATTTAAATGGCATCTCTTCATTCCTGTGTAGTACATTTAAATGGCATCTCTTCAGTCCTGTGTAGTACATTTAAATGGCATCTCTTCATTCCTGTGTAGTACATTTAAATGGCATCTCTTCATTCCTGTGTAGTACATTTAAATGGCATCTCTTCATTCCTGTGTAGTACATTTAAATGGCATCTCTTCATTCCTGTGTAGTACATTTAAATGGCATCTCTTCATTCCTGTGTAGTACATTTAAATGGCATCTCTTCAGTCCTGTGTAGTACATTTAAATGGCATCTCTTCATTCCTGTGTAGTACATTTAAATGGCATCTCTTCATTCCTGTGTAGTACATTTAAATGGCATCTCTTCATTCCTGTGTAGTACATTTAAATGGCATCTCTTCATTCCTGTGTAGTACATTTAAATGGCATCTCTTCATTCCTGTGTAGTACATTTAAATGGCATCTCTTCATTCCTGTGTAGTACATTTAAATGGCATCTCTTCAGTCCTGTGTAGTACATTTAAATGGCATCTCTTCATTCCTGTGTAGTACATTTAAATGGCATCTCTTCAGTCCTGTGTAGTACATTTAAATGGCATCTCTTCATTCCTGTGTAGTACATTTAAATGGCATCTCTTCATTCCTGTGTAGTACATTTAAATGGCATCTCTTCATTCCTGTGTAGTACATTTAAATGGCATCTCTTCATTCCTGTGTAGTACATTTAAATGGCATCTCTTCAGTCCTGTGTAGTACATTTAAATGGCATCTCTTCATTCCTGTGTAGTACATTTAAATGGCATCTCTTCATTCCTGTGTAGTACATTTAAATGGCATCTCTTCATTCCTGTGTAGTACATTTAAATGGCATCTCTTCATTCCTGTGTAGTACAT